>NC_084522.1:9897318-10197318 GCF_024500385.1 Phyllopteryx taeniolatus
TTTGAATGAGCCACGTGTTCAAACTACAAATCAGCCGACACGTGAGGAAACCCAATTGCTCAATTAAGTGTTTGGGATTGAGGAAAATTGCTCGGGAATCTGGGGTGGGGACAGCTGACGGGGAGTGAATGTTTTTTTTTTTCCTAAAGGAGGGGAAGAAGAGTGGATTGGCGTGAAAAGGAAAATAACCTGAGCAGCGTTGGGGAAAAAGGAGGTTCCGTTAGAAGTTGCTGTGTCTATACTACAATCACATTCGTGTGCCTTTCTCTGCATTAAAAAAAAAAAAAAAACTGCTTCGTTCTCATTGGTCGCCGGAGCTATAGTAAAACGTGCGCGCGCGCGCACGCGCATGGAGACGCCGCTTAAGTGGAGTGATCACACACACACACACACACGGTTGGAGGGGGTGGGGCCATTCATAAATGATGTTGCACTACTATATTGCTCAAATAAGACAAATATGTCAGGGAGAGAGAAAAAAAAGAGTGTGACCCCTAGTCCTCACTTGGGCCCTCGTGCAACGTGGGAATGACACGTATTGCTTTTCAAATGAGGGCGTCCATCTTCCCTCATACGCCTCCCCTCCCTCAATACTCAAGCAAAGTCAAACAACTCGCCCGAGTGGGCCATAACCACCCCGTGGCTATATTTAGTTGTATTCATTGAGTATAAATGCTTCCACGGTTATATTTCGCTACCAGTTTGGGCTCGGCCATGTGGTCCACGCACATGGAGGCGAGCCTTCATGGCTGCCATGTTGGCTGCAAGGGGGAGGGGCTTTCAAACATGGCGTCCTAACGTACGGCTCAACTGAGGCACAAGGGCTTGCATTTTCAAAATGTACACATCTGGTCGGTGTAGTCAAAGGCCACAACATTAGGGACACCTGCACAATCTAATGCAATGTTCCCCCACATATTTTGCATGAGAGAAAATCTCACAGGACACCACCAACACCAAAGTGCACAAAAAGTATACATATTGAAATTATGACCATGATGTGTGTGGGTAGTGAAATAGCATTTCATTATTCTGCCTGTCAGTATTTTTGGAAAATAAAAACCTTCGGAACCATTAAGCGAAATTAGATAATGACCTCTCATTTCACAAAAGCTACAAAACACAAATGAGAGCCAGTATAAAAGTACTGCCTTTATATACCTATACTTAGTTTAGATTGACAATACTAAGTTTATTGGATGTTTACTCTTTTGAGATTTTTCCAGTAAATTTTTTAGATAAAATGTTAGACAGCTCTGAGCATGATGCAGTGCACCGCAAAACTGCAACGACCAACACGACCCTCTGACAGTGTGCTATCTCATTAGCTTGCAAATGTGTACATAATGACTGGCCTGACAGACGTCCAGTAATACACATACGAGCTACTGTATGCAAAGGTTCGTGTAAACATTACATTTTCTGTCAATATACTGCGAATGCGCTCAGCTGTCTCATCTCAGATTCACACAAACCCCGTTTTACAGTCACTGAACAATTGTTGTTCAATTGTTTTTGCTTTATATTTGGTATATTTACTCATTTGCCTGCTGTGTAACGGAATACAAAAAAAATAAAATAAAATAAAATAAAATAAAAAAATAATAATAAAAAAAAAATATATATATATATATATATATATATATATGACAGTTACAATCCAAACTAATTATAAATGTAAAATTATTATTGTAAGCGCTAAAGGAAATGTGCACTGGTGTAAAATGGTCTTTTAGCCTGTATGTAGTGAAATCCTGCATTGATACGTTCTCAGTTGAACTTAATTTCTCTTTTTACAATGTTATGCAATCAGTGATCAATATGTTTTTTGTTATGTGGCTTATATAGTGTGTTAGGGGATGTTCCTATAAGTACATATCCATGCATTTTAAACAACTATAAATGTGATACATAAAAGTGAGCCATCAAAAACTCTATAATTTGTTAGAATGGAGACTATTTCCAATTTCCAGGACGAGGGAAAAACAAAGATATAGGGCATATTCTTGGTGCAATTACTTTTTAAATTTTTTTTTTTTTGTAAGGAGTTTTCGGGCCCTTGAATGAGTGATCAGAGCGGGGCCATGTCTGCCTCAAAGGGTTTCCTCCCCACACCACACGCTGCCCTCTGATTGGTCGGCTCTCCAGACCAATCAGAGGGCAGCAAGGCCACTCCTACTACAGCCGCTGGCGCGCTCGTTGGTTGGCTGGCGGAGAGCGACTATTCTATATGAACAAGCCCGCCAATGATGCGTTTAAGTCCACGTTGAGACTGTTGGACTTCGGGTCACACTACAGGGATGTAACGAAATATGAGCCAGCCAACCAACATGAGGCACTTTCCACATCTTTTTATCGAGTTCTTGCTGGACTGTAGGCTGCCTCTCACTTGATTTACGTTTACAAACATTATGGACCTATAGGTCGTTGAAAAAAGAGTGCGCCCACTTGCTAGAGTCTCATACATTTAATCTGTTGATATGGAAAACATTGGTTACCGCTTGAAAAGTTTCTAAAAACAGTTTTTGCGAGCTGACTGAATAAGTACATTTACTATAAATATATGTCTTATATGACACTTTCCGTTGATGCGGCTACGTTTGCACAAATTGTAACAATTTTATCAGGCGCTGAGTGCATGAGAAGAAACACTGGAAAAGGTGGCTTGTGGGAGCGCTGCATATAGATTTTGAGAGCTCTTTGGGCCGTGCGAGTCTGCTTGAATGAGCTCATGCATGGCTGCAGCCGTGTTGCGTGCGTGTGCGTGTGTGCGAGGCTCCGTGCAGCCATGTACGCGACGGGTGAATGTATCGCTGAGGAATGTACAGAACGCCTCCCCCACACTTCCAGATCCCTCCAAACACCCCCCCACCCCTCCATGGACTCCTTCTATAGGGGGCGAAGTAACATAAAGTTGGAGAGTGCATTACTTCCTATGTTGGGGGCCAGATTTGAGCGGTTCATGCAAGTAGTGGCGAGCAAAAACTTCCACATTTGGGGGATATTTCGGGTAGATTCAGGTATCTTGTTGGTGTAAATCGCAGTTGTAGCTGAATTTTGGGTTGTTGCTGTTGGCCTCGCTCATGTTAAGTCATCGCCAAGGCTCTCCCACAAACCCACTTAGGCTACACAATCTATGGATTCTGTCATCCGGTGAGATTTCTTTACCTCTTATTATTTTATGATCCAATTTTCATGATTACCGAGCCTTTGTTCAGTGTTTAAATGTGTAGAGCAGTGCTTCCACTGAAGAGTGACCGTTTCGAACGCCATGTTGAGACCTGAGGGTTACGTTCACTGACGCCTCCTGATCCACTTTATGCAAAACGTCTATTTGACCTTAACATGCATCGATGCATGTCAAGTGGATCCACGCAAGCTCCAAAAACAACAAACTCACTGGATGCCTTTTTCCTCCATTTTTTGCTCCTCCTAAGCGTCTAGATGACAGCCCTCATGTCAGTAGTAAAATGGCGGTGTGTGTGTGTGTGTGTGTGTGTTGTGTAGCCCCTCCAAACATATGCCAGTAAGCAGCCAGATTTTTTTTTTAAATGGGGTAAAATCATACGTTTGAAACATCAAATAACAAATTAAAGGGTTATAGTTCTCGCATGTTTAACAGGGAAAGGGAAATACCCCCCCCCCCCTTTTTTTTTGTTCTCTCGTATGGTTTTTGTGTCAAAATTCCAATGTTTTAACTCATACGAAAACATGCAGTTCGTCTTGTTAGGTAAGGATGAATAATGTCTATTTTTTTAAATAGTGAAATGTTGCTGATTTTATTCTGTTACCCAGCACAACAACATAATAGCAGACTCGTAAGATCTGCATGTTTTATGAAGTAAACTTTACTAATTGAAGTGTATTACATATTTAGAAAGCGAAATATAACGTAATATTTATTTGACCCACTCTTAAAAATTTCCCCAAAACGTGGGTTGTGAATAAACATCTGTTGACAACACTATGTTGCTATGTTAAATAAGATTTCATTTTCTTATACAGCTTATGAAATAAACCCCACCAATCCTCCATTGTATACTAGAACTTTTTTAAAAGTATTTTCACAGACTTCCTTTAATATTTTCAAAAACGTGTTACACTTTGTATTTAACTGTGACGTTTGGGCGTAATTTGACCGTCCTTTCTATTTCAATCTTCTCAGCATCTTTAAAAAAATGTAGCTATTACTCACACTGTGATCTGTTAGTAAAATGACTTTTTTTTGTGAGCAACCACTTTCTTCATGATCCTATTTAACCCAACGAACACAGAAACGTGAGTTGTGGCACCTCAACTTTTCACACTTGTACTTTTGTTTACAGCACTGCAATCAAAATGCAGGATTTAATGAAAGTGGAAGTGTGTGGCGTGGAGAAGTCTCTATAAATGTGTGTATATTAAAGTTATTTCTTGTTGTTTTCTTGTATGAATATTGAGAAAGAGCGATTTTTTAAAATATCTGGCCACTTGTTAATAGGCTAAATATATTTTTAGGTAATTCAAATCTGTATTTCTTCATTATATTTTGAAACCGGCCTTTAAAGTTGTTTTATGTAGTAATGCTTTGTTTGTAATGCCACATGAGAACAATGTTTCATAAAGATGATTTTGTAAGACCAGCTGTATCTGCAACTGTTTTTTTATTCAAAATTTCCAATTTGTACAAAACACCCATACTTTTTACATGCAAATATAGAGAAAAAGCTCTATACATGATTTTCAGAAAAGAAAACAGATAGGATGAAAGTCACAAAAAAGGGTATTCTGTAACTAAATATTATGGCAGATAAATAGCTGACTTAATAACTGATTTACAGTAAACACAGGCCATAGTAGTAGTGCAGTTTAGCATAGTCAAATTGTATCCAAAACAAAGAATAGTCATCATTCCCTCTTAAACTTCACTTTAAAAGTAGGCCTGCACTACAGGTTACGAGTCAGCAATTTGGGTGAGTTTGGTTCATAGAAAATGAAATCATGTTAAACTACAGTATTTCAAGACAATATAGAAAAGATGAGTTCTGTGAAATAAATCACACCCTGTGTCTGACAACACTACGTAACAATTATTTGTCAATTAGATGGATCCAGCCTCCTAAAGCAAGGCCAGTCAATAGGGCACATTCTGTGTGGCCAACATACAATATGTTCAGTATATGGTTATACAGTACACTTCTTTGACAGCTAACCTGTTATCAATCCCGACTACAATTTATCAGCCCACCAGCAGATGATCCCCGAAAAGGAACCTGCGTAAATGCTCCTTAGATGTCATAACTAACCATAAAATCATGTTATCGGCTTTCTTTCTGGTAGTAGTTGTGTGAAATACAAAACTGCTCATATAAGGCTACAAAAGAACTGCAATCTGTTCATAAATCACTTAAAAGTTCATTTTAATCCAAGTGAGGGGTTAATGGAAGCATAAACTTCATAATTGCTAAAATAGATGAAGACAACATTGAGACTTCCATTTTTGTGGTGAAATGTCTCATACTTTTAACCCTTGAACTTTAGAACTTATCATGGTGTCAAAGTGAACCAATGCATAACTGCCCTGTGACATGTTAGCAGTTATTACAACCCCATTAGAATAAGATGCTCCATTATTTGAGAGAGCATTTATGGCTTAAAAGCAGCCTGTTAGCTTGAGGTTAGTTCAGTGATCATGACCAGACTTTCAAACTTGTGTTTGTTCTGAAGATGCATCATCATCATCATCATCATCATGTGTGTATGGGGACTTGATACAAAGTGAACCACTTTTGTTCAGTGCAGGACAATGAATGCAAAGACAGTGGATCACGTTTCTGGCACCCTTGTCTAAGGTAGTTCACTTAAAAAGCATTGTAGTTATCATGTGAAGTGTCTCACATAATTGCAGTTAACATGGTATTCATTTTTTATTTTTTTAAACAAAAGCCATTTTAATTAACTTGTTTGGTACGGGATTACATAATTATTTGCAATATTGCCTAATCTATTGTGACATTTGACTTCATGAAATGAGACGCAATCAATAAAGTCCTATTCAGGGTCTTTTTCACTTTGTTTTATTGGTGTTGCCTGAATGAAGTGGTGTTAAAACTTTTAGAGAAGTCATTGTGCACTTGGTCCCAAGATTAACCTAAATGTGTGTGAACATGGAACAACATCCTGGCGTCAGGCTTGTTCTGAGAAACACTCCTTGGTTTTTAAATTTGTTTCCCCCACCTCATCCACACATCTTAACTTCCACCCAGAGAAGTGAAACCCAACTTCAATTCTAATGCATATTAGAGCCAGAAGAATGAGAAACTTTGGAGAGTGGATGTTTGTATTTCCATATACATAAAAAAAAAAAAAAAAAAAAAATGCGATCACAAATCTCAAATGATGGCCTTATTGACCTTTCCATTAAGAAGCGGAAGCACAGAGCTTCACACTAACTTTATGATACTTACCAGAAGACAAGAAGTAACATTGAAAATTTGAGGTCAGAGTAGCAAAAAAATACCTTGTGGATTACAACTATAGAAAAGGAAGATGCATCACAAAGAGTCTGAGTTCAGTGCTCACACTAAATGTGGAAGTGGAAAAGATTTAAAAATAAAAACACCCTCTGCATGTAAACACAACTGCCTTTAACTCAAAGCGTTGATGTGCTAGATCAAATCAGCTGCAACACCTCAGTAGCGCCCTGCAAAAAGAAAACGCACTGTCAAAGCAAGTCGATGACATTATTGAACAGATGTGCTTTCACCTGCGATAGCAGCACATGATCAAAATATTCTTACAAACGCTAATGAGAATGTCGAAGTCATACGATGTAAAAGGGCATTCATGTTGTTTGGATTACACTTACTTGGGTTGTAGGAGCGAGACCAAGAGGATGATCTGTATCTACCATAGTCCGGTGATGGGGAGTGCCTCCGACTGCATCATGACATGAAGAGTTGAAATGGAGTAGAGCAACATTTTGACATCGACAATTACGGCTTACCTGTACCTGTAGTCGTACTCATCACATCTGTCGTATCGGTCGTAGCCTCGGTCGTAGCCTCGGTCACAGCCTCTGTCATAACCTCGGTCAGAGCCACGGTCGTAGCCTCGGTCGTAGCTCCGGTCGTAGCCACGGTCGTAGTTACGCTCATAGCTTCGCTCGTAACTTCGCTCGTAGCCTCGCTCGTAGCCTCTGTCATAACCTCTGTTGTAAAATGAGCCTCTTCCCCTCCAGGTACCTCCACCACCACCATCATCTCTATTGAAAAAGACAGAAACAAACAAGAGGGCAATGAAACTGATTGCTAAGTACTCTTTTACAAAAGGTTTAACATTGGTATGGCTCTTACCTAATGTCTTTACCCATGTAGATTCCAGGTGTCGGGGAGTGGGCACGCTTGGTAATAGAGTAATCTACTCTAATTTGCCTCCCGTCTAACTTCATACCATTGGCTTGCTCCATAGCCTGAGAAACAAACGAGAAAAATCAATGATCAGCATCACTCACATACACAAAAGTAATGGATGGCTTCAAGACGGAGATGCCTGTAACAAGGCAGCCATCTTGTGGTAGACTCGAGTAATCACA
This sequence comes from Phyllopteryx taeniolatus, assembly GCF_024500385.1. NCBI lineage: Eukaryota > Metazoa > Chordata > Actinopteri > Syngnathiformes > Syngnathidae > Phyllopteryx > Phyllopteryx taeniolatus. The sequence goes on from NC_084522.1 coordinate 9,904,892, forward strand.
CCCAAATAAAAACGAACCGCACAGCACAAGTGGAAATTGTTTTCTCCCATGTAAAAATTACAGCCACCAAAAGAGTAAAACACATAACACAATCTGAACACAGCTATACTTAAAATGACACAATTTATCTCTTTTTCGCAATATTACACTGTACTGCATCTACACTACTGTAATTATTGTCATGTAAAGAAGCAATTTTGTTCTATTGTGATGCATGTAATTAAACTGACAAAGTCAACAACATTTAAGTAAAAATAATTCAAACATACCTGCTTGGAATCCTCAAGTCTCTCAAAGTAAACGAATGCAAAGCCCCGCGAGCGACCCGAACGCTGGTGGAACACCACATTGACCCCAGACAGAGGACCATATTGTGAAAACACCTCCCTCAGGTCTCGCGCTGTGGTGTCCAAACTCAGGCCAAATACTCCCAAACATTTGCTGGGATCGGGGTTTGCCTACAAGGGTCAACAATAAAGGTCTTTGGTTGATAACACTGTCCTGTTATTATTCAGTGCATACAAAACCAAGATGTACACTTACTACATTCTATTCATTGACCCTACTATAATTAGAAGCACAATGGTAAATGCTTAAATTAGGCTTAACTATGACATCATTAATAAACCCTTAAAATAATTTAGAAAACGATACCTTACCAAGATTGACACATCGAATAAAACCTTAGCTTTGTATACAGAACTTCCTAGAAATACAATAAAACGCAGCACAAAAAAAGTAAAAAAAAAAAAAAAACAATTGCCGTTTATCTTATAGCAAAAAACATGAAAACTGCATATGAACCTGTATACTTCCAGTAGTCCAAATGTTATAATAGTGCAATACAGTTACAGTGGTATATATATATATATATCCTGATTGCCATTATGAGTTTGATCTGAAAATGAAAATAAGATCGTGGTAAATCAGGAGGGGAAATACAGTGCAGTAAGAATGTAGAGGGGGGAAAAAAAGTGCATAGTTTTTGACTAACCCAAGATTACACAGAACTCAAACAAATGAGGACTCCTGGCTTAATGTAATACTGTATCTGAAAAACATACAAATTTCCTTTCTCTTCAGGAAATCACATATATCCATACACAATTATTACACGATGTTATGCCCGAAGGTCCACATACCCTATCAGCACCACTGCCATAACTGTTTACTTCTTTTGTTTCGTGGCTCTGTTGATATAATGAAATAAGGGGAAAGGTTATTAAATGTCATGTCAGAATGGTTTCCCACAGCATTAACCACATTTAAATAAATAAATAAAATCCTGTGTGCCTCATAAACATTCACGTGCTTAAGACTAAGAAAGTATGTCAGCTTCATGATTCATCACAAGATACCTTCAAAATGGTTTGAAACACTAGACTAAATCACAGCCGTCTAAATAGACTCGACTGTTCAAAATGAGGCGGTACGGTGGGCGACTGGTTAGAGTGTCAGCCTCACAGTTCTGAGGACCCGGGTTCAATCCCCGGTCCCGCCTGTGTGGAGTTTGCACGTGCCTGCGTGGGTTTTCTCCTGGCACTCCGGTTTCCTCCCACATCCCAAAAACGTGCATTAATTGGAGACTCTAAATTTCCCGTAGGTGTGAATGTGAGTGCGAATGGTTGTTTGTTTGTATGTGCCCTGCGATTGGCTGGCAACCAGTTCAGGGTGTACCCCGCCTCCTGCCCGATGACAGCTGGGATAGGCTCCAGCACGCCCGCGACCCTAGTGAGGAGAAGCGGCTCAGAAAATGGATGGATGGATGGATTTTGAACATCCATCCAGCTGTCATCGGGCAGGAGGCGGGGTACACCCTGAACTGGTTGCCAGCCAATCGCAGGGCACATAGGAACAAACAACCATTCGCACTCACAGTCATGCCTACGGGCAATTTAGAGTCTCCAATTCATGCATGTTTTTGGGATGTGGGAGGAAACCGGAGTACCCGGAGAAAACCCACGCAGGCACGGGGAGAACATGCAAACTCCACACAGGCGGGGCCGGGGATTGAACCCGGGTCCTCAGAACTGTGAGGCTGACGCTCTAACCAGTCGCCCACCGTGCCGCGGATGTTTAAAATGAATTTTTTTCCCCCCCTCTCTATAGAACAGTCAGTATATAAATTGGCTCATAAGGGTGTTTTTCATCTTTAGTAAAAACAAATACAGTTGCATGCAATAAATGCCACCCAATAAATATCGACACATTGGATCTTGTAGTACAGTGGACTGCTACATATTGATGGTTTGGCAACCGTGGTTCACCTGTCTAAGGAACTTTTTTCTTTTCACTTTTGGAACCAACGCATTTTTCGTAGAAAACGCTTATTGGCATTATATTGTTCGTTACATTTAAGCACTTTTTGAGGCCATATGCACCTATAATACAGTACAGTCCAAAATTTTTGTTTTGTAGGTTTTTTTTCGTGGCCTAAAACACCCAGTACAGTTCAAAGTTATTTTAAATAAATATAAAAAGAGCTTGGAAATGTTTGAAAGTTTCACATTTTATCCAAACTTATCACGCCCGTGTGCTTGGTCATGGCGGCATTGTTGACATACAGTACTCATCATGAGTGAGTCGCTTCCATGAGCCGCGAGGAATTAGTGTGCTTCCTAACTCCAAATCAAACGGCTTGACGAAAAAATTTTTCCTGTACGGAAAATAGCGTCTTCAAGACTCCAGAGACTTGTGTTTTGTATGTATATTGTATATGAGTTAACACTGCTGGCAGGCCGTTTTTTCTCTCTCTCTCTGCACTGCGAGTCTATGTACAATGGACAGTAAATATATCCATCATAACATGGCCGCCATGTCAATGCCCCACATTTAACATGGCCAACACGTAGGCACAGGAGGCACTTCTTTTGGAATTGGATCTAATTTTTGTTGTATATCTGTAAGACAGAAATACGTCAGTCCCATTCTCTGCCTGCAATGCGCCACAGCGCCATTAAACAACAGCGGCCAATTCTGGAACCAGCAGACTTTGTCAACGGCAGTTTAAGTGAAAAATGGAAACATTGTTCAGTCCCGACGGTTCGTTTTATCTGATATTCGTTATTTTGGGGTCTGTTTTATCGAGGTTCCACTGTAATTTCCCCCCCTTTGTCAATGCAATTATAATGGGCATCAATTATTTGCGGATTTTCGCTATTTGCGGTCGACCCCGGTCCCCATCGCCCACAAATAGCGGGGGTCCACTGTACTGCCAAGGTTCTTGGCTTGCTTGCCAAGTTTGGCAAAGGGCTACATACTGTATGCGTGCTTTACAAGGCCTTCTCTGTTGGCCTAAACACTATCAGAAGCAGTGCCCTAAATTTTCAACTTAAAGGTCCCATATTTGGGCTATTTAGACCTCCAGGGAGTGACTCACTAACATGGACTTAGTATAAAAGTGTCAATTTAATAAAAAAAAAACACCTTGGTTTTGTCACACGAGTGTCCAGAAAAGGCCCCTCTGACAGCCATTTCTGTTTGACCCAGTTTTCGAGATTGGAGAGGTAAGGCAAAGATCTTCGCTAGTGACGTAGATAAGCTCGCGAAATTCAAATGACCTGATTTTAGGCCTCTCGGCAGAAAAACGTCTGGTACTCAGGAATGCGTGGACGATTTTAATTCATACTTCACGTTTACTGAGACATCACAGAGCCAATATAACATCTTAAATACTAGAAAAAGTCAGTTTGATAAAATATGGGACCTTTAAGTTCTAACATTTGTTCCAGAAAATGGTATCGTTATTCCAAACAGTGTACTCAATTCAATACGTAGCATTTCTCTTGGCTCCCCTGCTAATTAGTCAAAGAATACGTTCATTATTATCAACAGAGTTGTTTGAAGAACAGTTAACTTGAAAGTTATATTATTCAGTATACTACAAAAAGCAGGCGCCACATTGGCCGACTGGTTAGAGCATCTCCCTAACAGTTCTGAGGACCTGGGTTCAATCCCCGGCCCCGCCTGTGTGGAGTTTGCATGTTCTCCCTGTGCCTGCGTGGGTTTTCTCCGGGCACTCCGGTTTCCTCCCACATCCCAAAAACATGCATGGTAGGTTAATTGACAACTCTAAATTGCCCGTAGGTGTGAATGTGAGTGCGAATGGTTGTTTGTTTGTATGTGCCCTGCGATTGGCTGGCAACCAGTTCAGGGTGTACCCCGTCTCCTGCCCGATGATAGCTGGGATAGGCTCCAGCACGCCCGCGACCCAAGTGAGGAGAAGCGGCTCAGAAAATGTCTTTTCGGCTTCGCTCCTTCTTTACCACAACGGACCAATACAAAGTCCACTAACACAATATACAAAAATATGAATACATATTTTATAGCTGTGTAAACGTATTTAAAAAAAAAAAATGTTTTAGTATGTACAGGTCCATTCACACTCACCCTGCGCTCAGCCTGGCGGCTGCGGTTTGACATTGGGGAAGTGCTCTTCCTGCGGCGGGACTCTGGGCTGTTGGAAAGAGAACGAGACCTCTGTCGGCAGCGATGAGACGGAGAGCGTGAACGGCTAGCATGTCGGTTAGAGTCATGCTTAGAACGAGACCTGAAAATAGGGTGTAAGGCAGTAAAGCAATTCATTTTCTCATTAAGTGGAGAGAACCTCCAAATGATCATAAATAACAACATACCCTGATTTTGATCGAGAGCGGGATCTGGATTCAGAATGCTTGGAGGCTCGGGATCCACTTTGGGAGCCTGACCTGCTCTCAGACTTGGCCTGAGTTGGACTGCCATGTTCCGATTTAGATGGGGAGCGAGAACCCTATTGCCAGAGCATTTAAAAACTTTATTAATTACAAATATATGTATTTATAACATATAACAAGGGTTTAACACACTGTACAAATTACACTCCCCTGAGACTTTATTGGGTACACATATACAATCTAATGAGTATACAATTGCGGTATAAAAAAAATTAAATATAAAAAAGCTGTTTTGATTGTCAGGGTTGTGACTCAAAATACTTTGCAACATACTAAGAGGTGATTCTCTGGTATACATTTGGATATCTGTAGATTGTGCACCTGCAGCCCATTTTATGTCTTGTGAGCTTGTGTAACTGGAGAAAGGGGTTCGTAACTGTAATTTAAAAACATCTTAAATTCAGAGTGACCTAACATTCACCATATAATAAGCAAGACTGCACATCTATCAAAACAAGAAAGCACTTCCATTACAAAAAGGTAGCATGATAAAGAAAGGAGACCTGTGGAACAAGCAATATATTTACGTAACCTAGGGACACATTCATCCTTCCAGTTTCTTTTTAAGTTTTCATTATTCTTTTTTTTCAGTTTTCTGTGATTTCTTCACCCAAATTTTGGACGCTAGTGTGCTAATATTCATCACATTTTCCTCCATCTCCAACGTTTCTGTTTTGCTCTGTACATGCTCATTAGCCTTCTTTTATTTTCGAATTTTGCTCTTTCTTCCATCATTCTTGGATACAATTCTTCAAATCCTTCACGACCATTATACCTTTATCAAAACAAAACAAAAGAACATCCAATAACATTAGGATATTAAATTTATGAAAAAGATATACTTAATAAGACAAATATTTTAAAAAGCATTGGATGCATCGTAGATACATTTGAATTAATAAAATACAACTGGACTTTAAATGGCAATATCTAGCTACAGAATGTGTCACGTTGATAATAGCTTGAAAGCAAGGAGGGAAAAGTAGCTAAAGGCGAACATTACAGGTTTATTAAGCAAAGTGAGCAGCATATGCACTTGAATTTTCATATTACGACAGCACATAACGAGCACTGGGCTTCAAAAGCCAGAAAATACAGCTGGAAATAAAAGATAAGACACTATTGAAGAATAACACCATGGAGGTAGTTCAAGCTAACGTTAAGTTACTTAAGTTTACTAGCTCCTGGTAAAGGACTGGCGACCCCACAAGTAGCTTTGAGGAGAGCTGCTTTTCGGCCAAAAGCTATTAAATGTCAACGATAGGCAACTCATTGTGGGTTAACTTTGGGGACAAGCTACTATCTGTGGTCGGTTTCCAAAAGAGCAAAGTACAGGAGATGTTCCGCACCATTACATGTCAATACTCACCCGTCTTATGTGATCTCCCTCGTCGCTCATTTTCAGGGCATCTACGTTAATATAACCAAGTTTTATGTGATTTAAAAAAAGGCAAGCTAACGTTTAAATGCGAAATTTTGTGGTTTGAAAGGTTTCCGACGAGAAAATGGCGCGCGAAGGCGGAGCGTTCAGGTACGAAACTATCGTACGTCATTTCCTATTACGACGCCCACCCTCCTGCATATAAAAGATGGCGTTTAAATGTTTTTGTTTTTTTTAAAGCATTCAAACCTTGTGTTGTGCGACGAATGACGTATTACAGTATCAATAGGAAAATAGCAGTTAATAATGGCAAGCGGATTCAACATTTAAAAGCTGAGTTTGACTATCCGGCAAAAACTAGACTATATATTTGAGTCAATTTGACTATATAAAAACAATGCAAACTATACATGTAGATATCAACAATGTTTGTCTAGTCGTAATTGGAATTTTAATCCAATGTCTGACTAGTCGTAATTGGAATTTCAATCCAAGATGTCTAACAGAATTTTGACTACAGTCGAAACGACAGATGGAGATGATCTGCAAAACTGTGTTGCAGATATTTGCAAAGTCGTTGAGCCTCGGATAATAACGTCACTTTTACCATTCATATGCAAATGTTTTAAAAAAAAAAATTACAGCTGTCTACAACTCAGTTGCAGATATCTGGCATGTGAATGAGGGCTATTTTTCAGATATCTTCAATCAAGTTTTAACTATAGGCGAAATGAATGTTTATATTTGTAACTATTATTACTAACTGTAATTATGACAAAATCAAATTGTACATATCTCAAACAGGAGTTACGTATCTGTAACTTACTATCTGATATTGGCTGTTGAATAGTAGATATTAGTAATGATAAATCCATACACATGGATGGCAAGAGACATTATTCGTCCTCGGCGAAATGACATTGCAGCTATCGAATTCAGTTTTGACTAGGCAAAACGGAATGACAGATTATGTCATTTTGATTAGTCACAATTACTGTACATATATTGTGAATAAAATATTATATTCAAAATGTAACTACTTTAGTCAGAAATAGTCTAGTCTTAAATTTTCTTTTTGACTAGGCAAAACTGAATTACAGATATCAGCAACACATATTCAGTCGAGCTGTGTAATGTTAAAAGGGGTTTCAAAGGTTAACAACACACTAGGTCAGTACAGCATGTTATTACAATATCGAATGGAACATTTACTGTCTTGGTCAACACGCTTCGCCATTCAGCTCAGGCTTGTACACTAAACTTTTTTTTGTTTGTTTTTGTTTTACTCACTGTATAATACATACAGTGGAGTACAACATTTATTGCACCAGTCATATTTGAACCACAGTTTATTGAGTCTGGTGGTCTTAAAGTACAGTTACAACTGTGGCATGTAAGCAGAATAAATGAGACATCACAGTTATTGCCCATATTTGTTGGTTAGTCTGGTATGGTTAACTGGCAACATTATGATGAGCATTTGAAATGTTTCAGCAAGAGATATTTTACCAAGCAGAAATACTATTCCAGCATGTTACAATCACCTCCAACATACTATAAAACACCACTACCAAAAGTGGATTACCCCCATTATTTTTAGAAAATCTCCACAGTCACAGTACAATACGAACCCTGAACGTGTTTTAGCAGATGGTCAGTCGTCTTCACAGCACCAAAGATACTGACTTTGCCGTACATTCATTCCATTCTACATTGAGAGTGAAATAACATCCAAGGCAAGTGAAGGGAAGGGAACAAAACCATTGGTTTTCAGCTGAGACAACGCAGACGAACACAAGTTCAGTGGAAAAGAGGATTCAGCAGATGTGTCGCTAGCCTTACACTGAGGCTGCACATTCTTTGGATTATTTACACACATCACTACATGTTACCTAAGAGACAGATTTTAATATTCTTTTGTATCTAGCAACATCACACCCCAAATACAGCAATTCATATTGTGAGCTATCTGTTTAGTTCAGCAGGTTGACGTAATATTGATACGTTGTACATGAATATTGTGAGCCTAAATGTGTTGAACTGCAGTTCTACAAAGGTTGATACATTGTTTGCAGCCAATAATTGCCCTACAATTCACATATGCCATTGTATAAAAATGCAAAATTGAAATATAAAAACACACTCTACAATCTTGATCAAACAAAATAAATACAATGGCAAAAAAAGTGAAAAGGCAAAAAGGTCTCCTTCTTTTTGAGCTGGCTTTCCAAGAAGCATCAGTTACTTCAAGTCTGTGGATGTCCTGGGATAAATTCAGGAAAAGTGGGATGTGCTAAGAGAACAGTCAATACATCTACTAAAACAAAGCTCATAGATGTGGCTGAGGCCTGTTGGGGGTTTGTGGGTTGAAGCGTGATCTCCCATGATGGCTGCCAGGTCTTTCCTGCTTGGTGGCTCTTTGCAAGGCAGTGGGAGTGGAAGCGAGGACGCTCCCGTGGGAGGTGTTGGTGACCGAAACATTGGCAGCCCACTCAAGTTTTCCCTCTAGTTTGACCAGTCTCTCCAGAATGTCGTCCAGCAGCACCGCTATCGTCCTCTTCAAATCCGCTGTGTGAATAAATATAAATCATCACGTAACTTACATGTGTGCAAAGTAAGGAATTCTTGTGAAGTAGTTACCGTAACCCGCCATGGTGGTCCCCTGTGGCCCACCGGGTACGTTCTGGTTCTCCTCAGTCAGGACCTTGACGTATCGCCGACTGAGCTCCAGGATCTGCTTGCGTAGCTCAGCGCTGCTTTGGTGGCGAGGTTGCTGCACAGTATAGCGTAGCAACATGAGTCCCCACGCCAGCCCAAAGACTAAGAGCAGCACACTCAGCTTCTGGGACATGTTGCGTTTCAGGACTGTGCCCAGCATGGTACTGGGGCTGGTGAAGGAGCAAGAAAATGGAAAGCACTGACAGAGACTTACTGCTGTTGGATGTGAATAGTCTCAATAATGTTGGTTCATTGTGATAGTTGCTACATTTTGTTGTTGACATCCACAGAGAGAAGTCAGCGTTCACAACGGTGCAATATGAAGCAGTCTTTTTATAGCAACAGAGCAAAAGAATGCTCGCCACTCAGATTCTCCTAGGTCAGGTGAGCCTCAGAGACAGGCGGTTGATAATCTACCATAGCAGAATGCGGGCTCAGATAGGAAGTCTGCACACATTGTTGACTACCTATAGAGAACAAAATAAAGAGATAGAGAAAATAAATTATCACCAAAAATAAAAGAATCAGACTTGCCTCAGAAGGAAATCAGTAACTGAATAATAGGGAATTTATATTTGTTTTCTGTCTAGTTGTTTAATAATGGAATGGACATTTTTATTTTTGTTTTAATTTGATTCATCCATTACTTGAAAAAATTATCAACAGATTAATCGATTATTAAAATAGTCGATAGTTGCAGCGCTAGAATAATGAAGGAGGAAGTTGCTGATGAAGACATCAAAATAGGGCAGAAACGATTCATCGAATGGGGAGACTACAAAAAAAGGCGAACACAAAATCTCTCCCTTGCAGCAGGGATCATCTGTGTGGAAATGATCCCTCGTCATTTTTCTACAGACTAATGTTACTTCGGACGCAGGCTCCGCTGCATGTAGAAGTAAATTGGCCTGATGGAGGAAACAGTCTGTAAAAGACAAAGATCTTCCCAAAGTTTGGGATCATTTCAAACTTAAAAAAAGAAGATAAAATGTAATGTGTCTACTGCCGCAACAGTGTGTCTCCGATAGCCGACACAAGGTAAACTATCTATTATTATCTCATTTAATATAGCCTGCCACCGATAGTCAGAACGTATTGTATTGTCCCTGCAAGTGGTCATGGATCAGACTCAAACTCACAGTTAACCGCAGCGTAGCACGTGAGGATGCCAACCCCGATTAATTGATAGGGATAATCAGTAGAACACTCAATTTTAAAAACATGAGATAGCTGCAGCCCTACATCAAAACAGACTTCCTTGGTCAATTTGTACACAGCGTCCATTCGCTCTCTCACATTGTGACATTTCAGCCCAGAAACCTAATTACCAGTTTAGCTGTAACTGGACCCACTTTGCTGCTCCTGATAGGATTCACAGAAGCAGCCACAACCATTGAAGACATTCACTTTCTAATCCTACCTTCACTATGGTCGGTCAATGAACAAACTGCTTGCGGGTGCACATACCCAGGGAAAATTAGGCGATCATCTTTCGCTTTTTACATCTTTGTCAACAGGTCCATTCTCTACGTTCTGCATTGGGTGTGACACTGTCACAACAGAAACAGTAACAGAATCCATTGAGCTTGGTGCCAGCATCTTTTGTTGACATAGTCATACATTCATGAGACTTTAGGTACATCTGCACAAACTACTGACAGGGAAAATTTATTTAGATATATATCAGGGGCACAATACGACTGTAGAAAACCCTGATCAGTTTTACATCCCGAAAAACTAAAAGACTATTAAATTAATATCTCTCTGACAAGGTGAATACAATCTTTGTAAAGGCAAAATCTTTTGTTTTCAGGCTTAGATTATGCAGGTGGAGACTATGAAGTGTTAAGAGAGGGTCCATGACCTTTCGTCAGACACTGATTTTTAATTAGCACATTTTAATCAACAACAAGCACAAAGTGCCGATGAAACAAAAACACAGCAGAATCAGCGAACCACGCTCCCTGCTTCTGCAATTATTACGCCAATATTAGCAACACAAGCCAATAAAGTGTGTCTGTTTTAGAGGGGGCTGAGTCACAATGATAAGAAGAGCTGTATGGCATAAACATCATCCTTCCTGCACCTCAGCTTCACCGGCTCCAACAGCAAGCTTTGTCAACAAATGGCCCAACGTTGGACAAATGTCTTATAGTTAACCGTTTAATAAACACAAATACAGTCAAGCCGATCATCCCAAAACACACATAATGGTGCAATGAATCAGGAAGAAAAACTGGTCAAGCTGGTGCAGGTATGGCTAAAACCACACATTAAGCGTGGCATGCATACACTCGCAAAAACACAACAATTGTGCACTACCACAGCATTTTCAAGCAATCCAAATCTTAGACTTTCCGGGGAAAAAAAGTGAATTTTAAAGTGGCCACGGACCGACACTTTTTGGACTGTGCACTGTCCACGATGTTACAGAGCAAAGTTGGTGTTACAGAGCAATAAATGCATATATATATGCATGTATTATATCCTATACATGCATATATATATGCATGTATTATATCCTATCACAGCAACTAAAATTAGCTTGAAAGTTGTTGGTAAATGTATTCAATGCAGTGCAAAAACAGCAATGTCGTCATCGGATATAATGCAATCTGTTAAAGATTTGAAATCGCATAGGTTTATTTTTTGTACAACGGAAGGAGCCAAGGACCGCTTTGCATTTTTCCTTATTTCATTCCAAGAAATACATCTGGCTTATTTAAGTCACACTGTATGCTATTCTTTCATAGTCAGCCCATGGGATCTTTGCCATCACTTTCCAAGATCAAACATCACAAAAATTACAAAAAATAAAATTTCTGCAAATAATATCTAACCATCTCCTAACTTGGTGGCCATATAGGCAGAGTTATATTTAATTTTACAAGTAGGATGAGCTATTGTATCCCTCTTTTAGAATCCCAAATACTACAGAATTATTTTCTGTCTGACAACGACACTGAACGGAAGAACGCGTGATCTGGATAATTGTATGTTCCTATTTTAGATCTCACTTGATTTGGTATGACTGAACGCACCACTAGGTTTTTAATTTAAGTGTACACCAGATGAGATGATGGATAGTGATTAAGGCACACACACACACACACACACACACACACACAGGAGCTAATACTGAGGTTAAACATTGACACCTTGCAGAGTACTGGCATACACACACTGTGGAGTCATACCACTAGCAGATCGTTAACAAATCGAGCAGAGTGCAAAGTATTACTGTAAAGTTGACCTAGCATAACAAATCAACTGCCCCTTGGCAAACATGATCGAGGATCGATCACTTAACTTTTCTACCACGCAATGTTGATGTCAAGGTCGACTCAAGAAGGGGGGGGGGGGGGGGAATACATAGTAGGGCCTTTTTTTAGTACTTTAAAATAATATTATTACAGTTGCAAAAGGGGAAGTTTTTACAACTCATTGTTAGCGCCATACGTTAGCTCGCTAACAACACGATACAAATGAACAGATGCAAACATGACCTCGAAGCAGTATGCGAATTTACCTCAGTGTTCCTGCATCTGAGGTTATGTTGAAGTTGAAGCTACGATAGCCATGTTGCAGCCAAACCACGTATGAGGGCTCCAAACGCAGAATGACGGTTTAAAATATGACGTGAAATAATTGGTTCTGTCGCCGGGTGTAAAAAAATAAATAAATAAATGTGTAAATGAAAATATTTTTTTTTAAAAAGGAGGAAAAAAGCAGATGTGTCCTCCACCCTTTCTTTTGAGTATAAGCCGTCAGTCGGATACTTGTGTTCTTCTGCTGAGCTCCGTTAAACAGTAGGCAGCTCAGTATACGAAAGTGCTCAGCCAGAATAGAATGTAGATGCAACTGGGCGGACCGTCATGGGTCCCTTGAAGGTTCGCTGTGCGTCATCGCAAGGCATCGTGGGACTTGTAGTCGTATTGCCTTTCTCTCACCCCCTAGCTGTAAAACAGCAGATACATAACTCATTTAACTCTTCAATAGGAGTTTACAACATGAAAACGTAACGATATATTGATTTTAACTTTATGAATAAGATTATCTCGGGTGGTTTACGTTAATGCAGTCTTTTTGTGTGACATTTGCAGTACATTTTCCGGCCGTTAGATGGACCCTGGGTCATTTCCCTAGCAACATGACAGTAACACTCGTGGGATAATTCTTATACAATACAGGACGTTGGTCTCTTACACAAGTCAAGGCCAGTTATATAAAGAAACAGTCTTCAAGTTTGGATTCACCACTTTAATTATGAACTCTGAATTATTGGATAGATCAGCCTTAAAAGCAGCGGATGACTATTGCGAGTACAGACGGTTTGTTGCTTTCTTTTTTTTTGGTATATGTATTAAATATAGCCTTGATACTTTTGAATAAAATCTAATTCGGATTAGCAATGCTTCAAAGATGTATCTATAAACAATATCATGGCAAACTATTTTTTTAAGGTTTTGATAATCAATCAAATAATAAAAATAATCAAATATTACAATCAATTAATACAATGGTTTCTTTAAGTTATGGACCTGGTAAGGCTGGCATCATAGCTACACCTGATTAAACAGAAGAGGTCATGTTCTCTCATATACCATACCACACCACCAATAAAGTGCCTCGTTGAGTGGCTTTAATGAGTTTGAATTAATCAACTTGAGCATTAAGATAGCAAATTGTGTTCGTCTAGACAGAAGTATGGATATTAATGTACACAATCATAATTAAATCAACAACTGAATGTGTTTGATTAAATCATTCAGTGGAAATCAGCGCCATTTTCAGCACAAATAACAACACACGTCACCACAATTATGTCATCACACAGGTAGAAATAGGCAAAGACAGAAATATATTATAATGGCTTGAAACATTTACTCCTGCTCACTAACACATAATCACCTAAATGACATATTTTTAATTGAAGTAAAGCTCTTTCCTTGTTGTTGTTGTTGTATTTTTTAGGATTGTCGGCGATGATGACGGAGGCGTACTGTTTACTACTGAGCAATATGAGGAGTATAAGAGGAAAATGCTCCCACAGCGAGCGAAAAACAGACTGTATGTGAGCTTTGGTGTACCAGGAGGTATCGACTGCAAACTAGTTGGTCCAGAGACACCGTGCTTCTGTGCGCATAGGTGGTATATAATTAACCATGCTCCATTTTACTTGATACAATAGTCACTGACCAAGTAGGTGCACCTGCACTATAGGATCCAATACAGAGCGATCCATTTAAATCAATTATAATAAAGAGCTATACATTCACACTTTTGTTTATAAATGTATTGTTTGTATAAGGGACCGCATTTCTTTCTATTATAAAGCTATAAACACTAAGCAAAATATTAGAAACACCTCTAAGGTTATACGCAGTGCAGTTCTTTATCATGTAAAATTTTCCGTTGTTGTCACAGAAATTCAGTTTGAGGTAAAGTATTTATCTGTGGACCCCATGCGTTGGTCTCATTAGTTTCATCGAGTTCTGTCATCTCGTCCCGCTGTGTCAGCCAATCGACTCGTTCCTTTTCCATGCGTCTTCCCCCAGCTGTCCCTCATTGTGCCATTAGTTAGTCTTGTTTAAGCTCATGGTTTTGTATGGTTCCTTGTTGTGCTTTCCTGTGTATATGAGTTTAGAATTTTTGGAGCGCTCTTCCTCCAGTGCTTATTAAGTTATGAATTTCGAGCACAATGATTGTTTTTCTCCTGATTGTTTTTATCTATATCTGGTTCCACGCGTGTCTGCCATTCTGCTCGTTACTCACATTTAGGGATACAGTAGTAAGCTATCAGGTGAAATTTCAACATGTACCTAAAATGTTCTTTAGTCAATCCCCGGCCCCGCCTGTGTGGAGTTTGCATGTTCTCCCCGTGCCTGCGTGGGTTTTCTCCGGGCACTCCGGTTTCCATCCCACACCTAAAATCCGAATGTCTATTTCTTTTGTGAGTAGTGTAGTGTAACCATTTATCAATTTGATTGTGCAGGTGTGCTTGATGAAAAGGCTAATCTCTTCCAGATACAAGCAACATAAGACAGACTTTGAGATAATTCCTTCTGAGAGACCTTTGCTCCTACCATGCCGAATGAAGAAATGTCTTTGTTCCACCTATGAGTATCTTCCCCACATCGGGACAATACCCATCCGCTGCCAGTGTAAACATTTACCTGAGCATCACAACGAAACTGACGGACATTTGTGCAAAACGTGTGAGTCAAAAGTCCCCAGCCTTAATGATCGACGTATACCCATTTTGTAGTTCAACCAATACAGGTGTAGACTGCAGAAAATACACATTTCACACAAAAGTTTCCCTTTCAGGTGACTGTTCTGGGTTCAGGAGTCCGTACACGTGTGGTTGTGGCCAGCCCAGCTTTAATCACCAGACCCTGGTCAGCCATGCCTTGTAAAACACTACATGGAATTTCAGTGACACAATCACCAGTACTTTACCAATCCTCTCAGGTTGAGACAAAGTCCGAGAGGGAGGCACGGGGTCGCCCGGTGGGCCAAGATGTCCCTTATGCTGCAATGGGAGGTCTGACTGGTTTTAGCTCCTTGTTGGATGGTTACATTGCTTTGGAAGCCAGTGGTTCAAGTGAGTAATCTTTTATGCATCTTGAATCTATTGGATTGACCAGAATAACTAAAGGGACGACATATATCACCTAATGTCCATCATTGAAAACTACTCACAATACGTTAGGGATATATGTCTTTCGGATTAATTTTAAGGAGGAACTTAAAATGCACGATAATCGTGGTCTTGTTCATTGGTCGATTCGTGGGTCAAACAACTGTTGAATTTGGCCATTCAGCTCCTTGTTACAACAGCAAGCTGTGCAAAAAGATGGAACGTTTGGGCGTGTGCATTCAAAAGTTTCGAGAAAGTCAAATTAAGGTCACCTGTAAAGGTTACATTGCATTTAAGTTCATCCTGAAATATCACCCAGAAGCCGAACATCCTAGCATTTTATGAGTAGTGTATGTTGTATTCTTCAGGTAATGAGTCAAATGATGATTGCCAAGAAAGATGCACAGCATCAAGGATAAAACAAGCATCTCCTGAAGCTTCCAGTTCCATTTGTAAGAGGAAGACCAAATAAAAGGGGATGCCATTGTTCCCAGCATTACCTGTTCATTGAATACTAATGGAAAAACAGTTGAGTTGCCATTTCAAATAAATTCAGAGAATGTGCTTATCTTTAAAAAGAAGTCTTGTCACATAGTGATTATATGCCACAGCCAATCAACATTTATTGTTATCAGTGGATGCGATGCAATGACACATGAGCAACGCCTGAACAAATCACAATTTGACAGCATGTTAATTCACATGAATGCTCTTTGGATGAAAGAATGGAGATTTTGAAGTTCCAGACAATATCAGCGACATAGTGATAAATTGGATTAAAAAAAAAATGCTTTGCAAATTCAAATCCACAGTTTGCCCTGTTAAATCTGAAGAAGAGAATTAATAAATTTGACCTCATCCATCCATTCATTTTCGATACCGCTTCAGGGTTAAGGGGAGCTGGAGCCTAACCCAGCTGACT
This sequence comes from Phyllopteryx taeniolatus, assembly GCF_024500385.1. Taxonomy (NCBI): domain Eukaryota; kingdom Metazoa; phylum Chordata; class Actinopteri; order Syngnathiformes; family Syngnathidae; genus Phyllopteryx; species Phyllopteryx taeniolatus. The sequence goes on from NC_084522.1 coordinate 9,921,268, forward strand.
ACGTGAAAGGTGGACTACACCCTGGATTGGTTGCCAGTCAATCACAGAGCCGCACATGCAGAGAGAGAGGTTGAAAAAAGTAACAAACCTCTTCACGTTTACACTGAACCCACACTGCCTACACGGAAGTCAGGTGATTGAACAGCTACAACCAAGCTTGAAATTTAAATTTAGATCATTTCAATTTGAGCCAATGCAAAAAGGTGAAACACACCATCAAAAAGCAAGTTTCAGTTTTAATTTCTACCTTCACTGCGTCCGTCCAGCCAGCCATCACATCCATTGTGAACCACGACACTACCAATGGTCTTTTATTTTTTATTTTGCTTGTTTACTAGGAAAGCCCAAAATATACAACTTGTTCTATTAGTGGTCAGTATAAAAATTTAAAGGTTTGCGCGACTGATGTTCTTGTGGAGAGAAAGCCGCCCACTCAAACTATCACCAAAAATAACAGCAGAACCACAGTGCTGCGTTTAGTGTTTAATTCCTGCATAGATGTACTGTGTGCCATTGATTAATCCTATTCCTCACGGCAGATCAGCAGCGACGACTGCTGATTTAATCCGCACTGTGAATGGAGAGTAAGGCGAGTTTGCTTACTCTATTGGTGGCCCACTTATCCTAAAAAAAAAAAAAAAAAAGACTTAACAGGCTCTAAATGAGGTTCCTATCCCCCTTAAGTGTACCTACTGCGATAATGTCGCAGTCATACTCAATCAGTGTCCACATCGATGCTGGCTGGTGCATCTCGATTCACCTGCGTCGTGATGGTGGTGAACAGGTGGTGTTTAGTGGAAGGAATTTGGGTTGCGCGTGAAAGACGTCATGGGTGCACCTGGGTCTCTACAGCCCAGTGCTCAGGGGGAAGTGAGTGGAAGGGATCCCATGTGAAAGCTGACAATTCCTGTGTGTATCTTCAATGAATACCAATGCACTATACTCAGACATTATACACACATACAGACAGGATTCATTGACTATTACATTGAAAAAGAAAATGTGGCAAGCACACACACACACTGTACTTACAGCAAAAAAAAAAGGCTCTTCTAGTAAAAATGCTGATTCAACTCCCGTACTCAAGTAAAAGTAAAAACTAGAAACCAATAACTCTGAAATGTACTTTTAAGTCTCACTGAAGTGAAAATAAATGTCTTCTAAATGTGATACTCCACAGAGATGAGTGTTGTTAACAACCCTTCAAAGTTTGATTAAAAAAAAAAAAAGAAAATCAAGTATATAAAATTAGGCTTTAAAATCATGAAAAAACAAACTGCTCTCGAACGCTGTGGGTGTGTCCACTGGATGCGCTCAAACCACGGTGTGCTGTCAACCTGGAAAAATGGATGCTACAGCTAGCATCTTTCTTATGGCTACACATAACTACATGTTTGAGCTGTGAAAATATATTCGCTTAAAGCCTCCGGTAGCTGGAGCGTAATTCCACCAGGCCGTCGTGGGGCTTTTCTGCACTGCAACAACGAGGCACTCTAAACCAGCCATGCCGGCCTGTCCACGCGCCGACTGTTACGTCAGGCTGTCAGGACCACCCCGCCCCCCCTTTGCTATTTCGCCTTTCTCTTTTTCTCTTAACATGGCCATAGCTGGGGATTATCTTGCTTCTCCGAATGTGTTGCAGTTGTCGTTAATGCTCTCTGGTTGTGCTTCCTCCATGTCCCTGCTGTTCCTGTTTTTTGGCCTTATTAGACCTCGAGATAAGTCAAGATCTCAATCACAGTTGACTTTGTCTCCCTCAAAAAAGGACGTCAAAGATCTTTTTTTTACGTTATGCCATCATCCATGGAGGTTGAAAAAAAGTATCAAGCTTATTTTGACAAAGGAGTAGAAAAGACGTAAGAAAAGCAATACACAAGTAAAGTACAGATAGTTAAAAAAATCTACATAAGTACACTAAGGACATATTTGTTCTTTGTTACTTCCCACCACTGAAAAAAAAAAACAAGTTACCCCTTTTATTCCACACGCTGGTGGCAGCAGGTTGAGGTGCAGCATGAGAAACGATAGAAACCCAAAATAATTTAGTCGTCACACCATATAATTAAAAATAATCGCCTCTGCGTAGCAACCCCATTTAGGAGGAAACAGCATTTTACTTTTGGCTGAAGGAAATTACTACCCAGCCCTGCCTGATCCCCATGGAGACCACACCTAGCTTGACTGACAGACCAAGCGCTAAAAATCAGGAGACGCAGCACTGAAGATTAAATTGGCAATTATTATTCAAAGAAATACCTAATTAAAGTAAAAACTGAGGAAAATGGTATGAATAAATAAACAGTATTTTAAGCATCTGAAAATCAGCATAACCAATTTCATTAAATGCTTTTCAGAAATTATGATGTGATGTATATGATGACGTACACCTCCCTGTAAACCCAAGCGCACCACAAAGTATTAACATGAACGGGTAGCTACCTATCACGCCGTCTTAATATGGCAATGACAAATTAATTCATAGAATAAATACAATTGAAACCAGATGTTTGCATAAACTATATAAAATACTTTTTTTCCCCTCACCGTCTGACATGAAATCAGATGACACTTTTCCTGTTTTAGGTCAATCAGGATTGCCATCATTATTTCTATTTGCTAAATGTCAGGATAATGAGGGAATAATAATAAAAAAAAAAAAAAATCACTCATTTTTAGGCAATTTTTCATTACTTTATTCAAAGTCAGAAGTTTACCTACAGTAATGTTAATGTAGTCCAATTTGGGATCATTTCGGTGGACGCTTCTGATAGGTTTGTTGACAGCCTTTGAGTTAGAGACACACCTGTGGCTGTGTTTGAACTAGGCACACCTGAAACACGCTTCTTCTTTGTGCAACATCATGGGAAAGTCAAAAGCAATCAGCCAAGCTGTCAGGAAGAGAATTGTGAACTTACACAACTCTGGTTCATCCTTGGGTGCAATTTTTAGATGCATGAAATAGCCACGTTCATTGTGGGTGGGGTTGTTTTTCTACAGGAGGGACTGGTGCATTTTACAAACTAGATGGAACCAAGAGGAAAGAACCTTATGTGGAAACACTGAAGCAACATCTCAAGACATCAGCCAGGGAGTTAAAGGTTTGGGCGAAAATGGGTCTTCCAAATGGACAATGACCCGAAGCATACTGCCCAACTGGTTACAAAGTGGCTTTAGGATAAAAAAGTAAATGTTTTGGAGTGGCCATCCCAAAGCCCTGATCTCAATCCTATTGAAAATGTATGGGCAAACCTGCCTATTGTGAGAAGCTTGTGGAAGGATATTCAAAACATTCGACCCAAGTTACACAGTTTAAAGGCAGTGGTACGAAATACTAATGAAATGGATATCAACGTTTGACTTTGACAAAAGCAATGAAAAAAATCCTCCAAAAAATCCTTCCCTCATTATTCTGACAGAAAGCAAATAGAAATAATTCTGATAATCCTAATTGACCTCAAACAGCAAAGGCTTTGTCTGACTTGATGTCAGACAGTGAGGGGGAAAAAAAGTGTGTGTCTTTTTATATAGTGTATGTAAACTTCTTGTTTCACCTGTCGATGAAGCATTGCAGTTTTGATTTTGGGTTAGGATTCGAGTTGAATCCCATGTCAGAGTCCCAAAGGTGGTCTGGAGATTAGTAGATCAGAGTTCGCCTACCACAACACTAGTACCAGCCTTTCTTTTGTCTCCAACAATAATGATTTTTAATCATAAATTGTCAGTTTGTGTACAGCGTGTTCCGTAGCAGAACAAAAACCACACACAATCACATGATGCTGACTCATTAGCTGTGTGAACATCTCTTTTGTGGTAGGAACAGTAGCGAATTGACAGTGCAGCGACTTCATGGAAGCTGAGATTCAATCCCCTCCTGTGTTGGTTGACACGAGGAGGAGGATCTGGAATGAGTTGTGAGAAATGGGTTTTAAAAAAGCTACGTCCATTATGTGGTGAAGCAATGAGACCATAGCACATGTGCTTAAGAGGTTGTGAATATTTCATGCAGTGTCATGTGCATGACTAAAACAAATGTAACCACCAGTTAAACTGATTCTGATACTTGCAATAATTTCTGGTCAATGAAAACAGGGACAGTAGCAACTTGCTGGAGAGAACATTAACGACGATGACGCAACAGATTCACAGAAGCAAAACATTACCCACCTATAGCCTCATTTAAGAGAATTGATTGATGTTGTTGTCAAGAGGCTGATTTATGGCAAATGCACTGTGTCTTGTGCTAGCCTAAAAACTACAAGCTTTTGGTGTTCAAAAATTCCGTCTAATCTGAAAAAACATACAAGGGGTATTTCTTCAGTTGTTATCATCCAATGGTTTATTCAGCAACACTGCAAGTGAAGCAAGTGGGTGCGTGCGTGCGAGGCAGGCAAGCTGTGAAAAGTTCAAGGTAAACATGCGAAATCAGGAGTAGACATTTTTAATTGTTATTATTAGTTTAATTGTTTTCATATGAATTCGTTTATTGTATTTTTTATTGTAGATTATCAAGAAATAATGCAGCATTTATTTATTTATTTATTTGGCGCCTGATCCGGTTTATGTTATGCAGTATAATAAGTTCTGCCTTTGCATAATAATATTGCCAAGGTGTGGTTGTTGCTATTAGACAATTTTTACATAAAGAAAAAAAAAAACAAATGTCACAAGACGACCATAGTAAAATACATACTATTAAATGAACAGTGTCAAATCAAAACTTGATATTATCCTTGTGATATGTTTGTGCTGGGTTTACTTTTGCGCTCAATTTTATTGGATTAGGCGAGTGATGTCTACAACAGAAAGTCGCAGTAAATCTAAAATGTACCTGCAATTTTGGTTGCTGCCTCACACACATTGACAAATGAATCAGCATTATGCACACCTTCACTTGCGACATGAACATTAACACAAAACCTGGACGTCTCTTTCATTATGTGGACACGTTCCAACTGCCATTTGAAAGTCACGTGGGAAAGTACTGTAAGTATCCCACTCTGGCGAACGTTTCGTTGAAATGCATAAATCATACAGTCGTCCATTAAAGGTACTCATGGTGCCTAATGTTGACAAATTGTTACCCAATTCACTCTTTTGTCCTAGGTCGTTATAAGAGTGGCTTGGAATAAAAATAATAATAAAAAAAACATTTTAAAATGTCATTTGAGGATTTTACCATCCATTGTTATTGTTAGAAATGAATGGATTGTGTCCTATTTGAATAAAACAATTACCTTTTATTTTGCCTGAGAGTGACATAATAGCTTTTCACTCGCTGGCCAAAACATTAGGTACACGTGCCGCACATAATGAGCTACTTCTGATGATTATTATTGTGGTTGTAACACAGCATTAAACTGAGAGGCGTTTCCGATACTTTGTGTCACCAGTGATGCAGTGCAAGTCCACACAGGCGCAAACAATTACAATATGATAAATACATTGTTAACTTGATACTTTTTGGGTGGTGTCAGTGAAAATGAGCATGGCTAGTTTGGACAAGGAAAACATTTGCATTGGATATTATTAGATAACTATACCTCATGTTTTGCTTTGTTTTGCTCCATCAATACATTTAAGCACATGATGCGACATGAAACTGATAATTATTCGCAGTAATTGCATTGACATTTATTCAAAAATTGATAGACTGTATATTTGTTCCAAGAAGTGACAGCAAATTTAAGATTCTCCTTTATTTGGACAGTGAAATCAAATATGTTGATATGTTTGGTAATTTGATTCCGCAAATCTTTTATCTCTGCCAATCAAGCTGACATTTTTCTGACACCGATGACCTTTTTCTATCGCATGTCTTGTCTACAGCTGTCTCACCTGGACATCAAAAAGCTGCTGACATCCATCAGGTGTCCTCCAACGAGGACGTAAGCACGTCACACCCGAGCCGAGCAAATGTGTCACTTACAATGTGGCTTGACCTTCTGCTTGGCTTGCTATCAGAAGACCTTATCGTGCACTGCATTCACCTGAGCAGCACAGCGGGGGAAAAAAACCTACACAGATCATAATATTGACAGCAGAATACATGACTTTAAACTAAAAAAAAGAGGGCTTGTTAAAATTGTGATTGCCTGTGTTTTCTGCAGTAGTGTAGAAATAAGTCCTCACTTGCAAAGCAAATACTTCCCTCCACTGTGAATCATGCCTCAATACGAGCCTGACAGGAGGACCTGTGCACTATATTGCACCTTGGTTTGAAACATGCCAAAGTTGGCTGCAGAGGCTCAAAATAATAGCAGAGCTTACTTGCAAGTAACCCTTTGGGACCATAGTACAATAGTGTTGCCAAAAACAGCTATTTAGATGTCGAGAATTCCGTGTAACAGACGTTAAATAGCCAAGAAAAGCTGTGTGAGGTTGAAGCGCAAAGAAGAATGGAGGAGCAACACCTTGTTGAAGAACAGTCTTGCAAGAAATCATTTCAAATTACCCCGTGTTTCATCAACTGTGTTTTAACTAACGCAAACAGCCTATTGGAATAAGTCTGGTAGTAATCTTTTCACTACATAGTAAGTAAAAATGATTATTTATTCAATGTGAGTCCCATTGAGTTGGAGGATGGCCACCGATTTCTAGTTCTGCTGTTCAGTAGACTCTTTCCCAATGCTGACTGTATTATATTCGGAATATAAATAAATACATATTTTTATCAACAAGCTAAGGCCGCTGTTTCACTCATCTTACCCACTGTGTGTGCGAGGATATAGCTTTTAACCCCACAAAACAGATGGCAAAGAACATGAGTTAGATTGTCTGTTTCGGACCCTATTATCGGGACAAATTAATTCTTAACACACCTCAAACGATAGGATGATCTTATAAAATAATCAGAAAATATATCCCATCATCACATTATTGAAAGAGCGTGAGTTTGTGAGGGCTTATTTTCAGCTGTTGATAATTATACTGAACGGTCTGTCTTATCAGATACGGTATATGGCTGGCTTTTGGATGTTGACAGAAGCTCAGTGGAAACTGTTTGTGCGGTCACAATAATTTTATTGCTAATGATGCTCAAATTAGATGTGGTGGGCTAATGTAATATACTCCCTCATGGGTTATCAATCAGCGGAAGACCTAGTAATACAGTGTGACATGATGTGTGCAGAATAATGTGTTTCTTTTATTCAACACAAAGCAGCGATGTCACGCCTAGATTTTAAAACCCAGCAGTAAAGATTTAACGTCAAGTAGTGTTTTATGTATGTACAATAGTATAAGATCTTATACAAGAGCAGTATCAAAAAGCCTGCCTTTTTAATTACAAAAAGGCTGCTTCTGTTTTGCAATGCATCTGTTTTTTGATGTACCTAAATAACCTCATTTACCAAATCAACAATCTCAGTATGATGCAGTGCAATTGTATTGTGATATAAGGTATAATTTCAAAATAATACTCCTTTGAAAGTGTTAAGAATAATTAATAAAAAAAAAAAAAACGGGAAAATTTCATTTCAGAACAATAGCCATACAAACTGACATTACTTCTGTACACTGTGGAGTCTGTATTCTGTGGCTCAATGTTGAACGACCAGAGGGTGAATATAATCAATCAATCAATCAACCAAGCTAATTTGTTCGAACATTGTATATTCTGTTACGTATTGTTTTATTACTTGTGTCTTTTGTTTCTAGAGAGAGGAAAAACGACATTTTGATGTATTCTGTAGCGTACTGCCAATATAAAAGCCTTGAATGTATGCATTCCATATGGTAACCGCACAGACCATCACTTCTTGTCCTATAATGGCTCACTGGTATTGTGCTGTTTCATAGTTTATATTTTGCTTTCGCAAGTCCACGTCAAGGTTGACTATAAGTTGTCCAATCATCTAACATATTTTTCACGCTAGCATCTCTCCAATATTTAGGCAAACATCAGTTCACCTTTCAGCTTTCTCCGACATGCAATATTTTGTACATCCTGCTGCATTTCCACACGTTTTGACAGTTACTCAGACCCAAGCTGTTGTCGTAGAAAAAAAGGTGTCGAGCCCATTGACGTGACTTCCTGAAGAGGACTGCAAAGTCTAATTCCTGCCGGTAATCGTCATGATTGGGGTTGCGACTTTGTGAGACATGTTCTCTCACTTGTGTCTCATTCCCCAGCTCGCTTGGAGCATCCTGTATGACACAAAAGGCCCTCACAGCATCCTCTGCGCAACTTAAGGAGCACTTTTGCAGATAGACGACTGATTTGTTCGATAATATGGCTGGGAGCTGACATACAAAAGAATGATGAATGGGAGGTAAATGAAGCACTTGCTGATACACAGCCATTTAAGTCCTATTTGGGTGTGCATATTAAGGGTGCTCCCTTGAGATCGGGTCTTCTTTGGCTTGATGCGCACGCCTGCAGGTCCTTTGTGCCTGTTGCTCCTTCTAACAGATGGGAGGAGCTATATGAGAACATTTCATTGAAAAGTGATTGAAAAAGAACATTCATCCGCATGGGAGCCTGTTTCAAATGTTCTTATTATTCAGGCGCCAACAGGAGCGTTTTTTGGTGAGAGGCCTCATGTGAAGTGTCACTTTTATGACTTTTTTATAGAATACCATTATTTTGTTGTGAGGAAGACTCACTATAACGTTGATTGTAAAATCTGTTATTGCCATCAGAGATGACATAAGAAGTAGCAAAAGATTGTAAGATGTTAGCATACCTCTTAGTCTGGAGGCAGTGCAGTTTTACACCTAGGCAAACAACACTACAATCATAAACAATGTTACAAGAAGCGCAACAAGTTGGGACGTTGTGTTAAACATAAATAAGAACAGAATACAATGATTTGCAAATCATGTTCAACCTATATTTAATGGAATACACCACAAAGACAAAATATTTAATGTTCAAAACTGATAAACTTGATTGTTTTTAGCAAATAATCATTAACTTAGAATTTTTTGGCTGCAACACGTTCCAAAAAAGCTGGGACAGGGTCATGTTTACCACTGTGTTACATCACCTTTTCTTTTAACAACATTCAATAAACGTTTGGGAACTGAGGACACTAATTGTTGAAGCTTTTTAGGTGGAATTCTTTCCCATTCTCGCTTGATGTACAGCTTCAGCTGTTCAACAGTCCGGGGTCTCCATTGTCGTATTTTACGCTTCATAAGATCCCAGGCAGAAAAACATCTCTCTGGAAACAGACTATTGACTATTCTTGGTTGTTTTAATGACTTGGGACAGCTGAGAAAGAAAACACACGAGCAATGACAGCATCGGCGGTGACGCTGGCGTGAAGCAAAGCAGCACTGAACGCAGCTCTGACGCGCTTGGCTCAGCAGCGCGTCTGGTGCACACATATAAAGCCCAGTGCGCACCAGGCGCACTTCAGATCAGAGGAGACGCAACGGCATTGCGCACAGACACCCCGAGAACACCCTGGAAATTGTAAGTATATTGCTATTACAGTCTTTAAACCTGGACTATAATTAAGTGAACACCATAAATACTGACTTTTTGCTTTTTTTTTTATTTTTATTTTTTTTTAACCTGACTTTACTGTGCATAAAGTCACTAGATGATTCCGTCTTGTGTTAATCTTCTGTTATGGCTCCAGAGAATGGACGAATTGGTTTCTTTTTTTTCCAATCCATCAGATGCATTCTAACTTCATCAGTTGGGTGGGGACCCTGGGGTTCCTGCTGTGGGCGCTGCTGTGCCTGGGCACCCTGACAAACGGCTACCCGGTGAAACCAGAGAATCCTGGCGACGACGCCCCTGCTGAGGACCTGGCCAAGTACTACTCAGCCCTGAGACACTACATCAATCTCATCACAAGACAGAGGTGGGTAGGAGGATGAAGTGTGCACTTGTAATTTAATGGAGTCATTGAATTCAATTATGTTGCAAAGAGTATACAAACAACCATACACTACACATGTAATAGATTGCACAGGAGCTCCTATTCACAGAAAAATGTATCAAAAATATAATAATGCTCCGTTATGATTGACACTCTCAGAGATAATTTGATATATTTATTATGGTTGTAGTTTGTAGCTGTGTAAGACTGTACTGCATCACATTGACAGCTGTTTCTAATATTTATGTTTTTATTGTCATGGGCACTGTATAATTATAGGTTACAGAAAATATAATACCTGTGGGTAACCAAAATATTGTAAATAAATGTGCTGAATTTGATATTTTGTAAATGTACATAACTTCAAACTTCAATAGTAAGCATGTTACATTATCATTCTAAATATTTTAGAATGCATCTCATTAGATGGTGTGTGTGTGTGTTGGTTAGTTGCTTCTGCAGGCAGGTAGGGTTATATTCAGTGCCACAATCTTAATCATTTGAGGAGCAGGCAAGGAATCATGGAACCCTGCAGGGATGGATTAACCCATGCATGCTGGGTTGGTCTAACTATTTTACTCAAGCTCCTACCTGGACACAAGATACATTCCATACAATGATGTAAAAAGAGTTGCAATTGTTCCTGCGAAAGACAGTTTTATCTCATGTGTGTTGTTATTTGTCAGGAATAAGATGCACAACGAAGCAAAATTGAGCAAAGATGTCCTTGCCGAAATAATCCTTGCTTAATTCTTCCTTAATACCATCTCATTCTGCGCTCTTTGTGTTCCAAGGTATGGCAAGAGGTCCAATCCCGAGATACTGGACACACTGGTGTCAGAGCTGTTATTGAAGGAGAGCACAGACGCTCTTCCACAGTCAAGGTCCGTGTTGAGCAGTAAGATAACTACACTCACTGGTCAAATCATTAGGTACCCCTGCACAATCTATTAAAATCCAAAGCAAGCTCTATTTGATGTCATTCAATTTTGTGCACGTGTCCTTAATGTTTTTGTCCCGTCAGTGTATCAGTTATTCTCACAGAAAGATGACCTTTGTGTTTCTTACCAGATACGACCCATCATTGTGGTGAAAAGGTCATCAGCCGCTCTGACCTCCATGTCTAAACTTCATGTCATCGTACACGTACCAAAAGGACCACCCTGCCTCCGCCACATTCCTCAGAGGAGCAACCGTTTCCCCTCCTTGCCCATCTGCTACCGTTCTGCTGCGTTGTGCCATCAAATTGTAAATAGTTGACCCACAGTCATCATCTGTGAATGTTGAAAGTAAACTGGGGGGGGTGAGGTTTGTCAATTGTATTGTATATTTGTGCAATTAAAGAGTCATTATTTGAAAAATGTGTTGTTTTGTCTGGTGCAGGGTCATGAAATGATAATAATCCTTAACACAGTTCGAAATAATTTGCAGTTCATTCAACAATGTATTTCTTCTAGACTGATCATAATTTCAGAAAGGCTGCACAATATTCGTCTCACATGTCCACAATATCCTAGAAAAATAAACACGCCTTCAGTGCCGAGGGTCATTTTACATTGTTTAGACATAAATAGATATTTGAAAGTGGTCACCATCAATCTACACCATTCATTATTATTAAGGTCACAGGTGACCTGAAGCCTATCCCAGCTAATTTTGAGTAGGAAGCAGAGAACACCCCGGACCGGTCACCAGCCAATTAGGACAGTGTGGCCAATCCCTTTGGTAAAAATCTAATCAAGCAATTTTTATTTCAAAGTTGAACTGAGGAAGTGATCCAATCCATTTTGTATCGCGCTTGTCCTCACTAAGGGTCACGGGCGAGCTGGAGCCAATCACAGCTGAGGCAGGGTGCACCCTGGACTGATCGCCAGTCAATCTCAATCAAAATATTTCAACCACTGTTCCAGCATTGACTGTTTCTTAGTGCCAGAGGAAGATGCAAGCAACCCAAATACTCCGCACACAGCCGACAGTACATAATTCACATCAAACCAAGTTGGGACACATTGTAACTTCAAGTTGTACTATCTATCTGTTTGTAGTGTAGTGTACTCTTGCTCCCGTTATTGTCGTACTCATACTGTTTCTGTTGCTCTAAGCGACAATTTAGTGTATGGCTCCCTCTGGTGGTAGATAGATAGACACGCGTAGAGATGATGATAGATAGATAGATAGATAGATAGATAGATAGATAGATAGATAGATAGATAGATAGATAGATAGATAGATAGATAGATAGATAGATAGATAGATAGATAGATAGATAGATAGATAGATAGATAGATAGATAGATAGATAGATAGATAGATAGATAGATAGATAGATAAACGAATTACAAAATTCGCACTTGTATTAATAATGTAGTCTACGTAGGTAAAAACAAAGAGCAGCATTGAAGAGGGATGGAAATACATTTAAATGTAAGCAAAACAAAAATGAATGTATGGTAGTTAATGTAATTATGCTACGGTGATATTTGTAGTTAATAGCTTCGAATTTGTGTGCCATTTATACAACGATAATTGAAATGAATTAGAATACGAAAATCTGATTACATACAAGAACTAGGCATTGGCTAAAGGCTTACAGTGTAAAATGAATTACGTAAATATAATGCATAATGAGGCACGAATATATGCGTCGATGAGCTGGATATAAAATATTTATCAGATCTTTAAATCGACGGATGACTGTGATGCACTTTCATAGACGACAACAAAGGTAAAGCGATATACACAAGGTACAAAAGAGTCCTGAGCTTTCCTGCTCACACTTATTGTCATATTAGCTTTGTTCAACGTTGTTGCGTGCTCGAATTCAAACGATTTTTCGCGCATATGTTGAATGAACGAGACTGAGTGAAGGTTGAGCCTCGGCTGCTATTGGCCCGTGCTCCCTGTGACGTCACATCGATGGCGTGGCCTATACGTGTGATTGGCACCGCGTTCTCTTGCCAGTCTGTTGCGGGACGAGGACGGAGGCAGCACAAGGGGGCTCTGACTCGTCTGAGTGTCCACCCGGGACCTTTTGGCGAGCTATCGTGAACTCGCACGCCTGTTAAAGGTAAGACCGAGTTCATTTTGTATCATACCGTCCATTGAATGGGAATAACGCGGACAGTTTGTGGCGGTGTGAAGAGTTTGAGGGGCGGGTTGGTTGGTCACGTGAGCAGGGCAGCTGTCATTATGCGGCACGCGGGCTCGGATGGATGTGTGTCTTTTTACTACGTGGGGTGAAACGCGGTGACTGTGAGTCGTAGTTGGTACGCGTGCGCGCCACAAAGGCTGTCCGGATGGATGAGTAAAAAAAAAATGGCCGCACGTATGGCGAGATTTGGGAGAATGTACAGCTATGACACCCAAAAAAATAAATTAAAAAATAACTTTTAAAGACTTTTGAGTCGACATAATCACGGAAATGCATGCGCTTTTTGCATTATGACCTTTTCAAAGTTTCCAACTAGTCCAAGTTGAATTGCGAGGATTTGGCTTGCATGCACTAGTCATAATAATATCAAATACATTTTCCCCATTGAGATGAATTGAAATTACATGAGTCTGTTTCAGCCCCCCCCCCAAAACCACAGCAATTTTAAAATGTATTTTTAATCAAGAAAAATCATACAGAATTAATGTAGGGCTCGGACTCACCCTCTTAATCCCGATTCGTTGTTCATGTTGACAGTAACGAATGACTTCCGAATCAGAATCGAATCATTACTCCTTGTACTATTCCGAAATAAAAATCCAAACTGATTATTTGAAAACTATCAATTGAACCCGAAAGAGAGAACGCTGGCTCGTTTAGGCTTCACTTCTACCTCTGGAAAAGTTTTTGTTTTTAAGTTTAAAATGGGATACTTTAAGCAGGGTCTCCTGCCGTACCGGGGCCAAAGGTGGAACCCGGATTGGTTTTGCGCTTCTTGTTGCCGTAAATCCTCACTGACTGGAACCAACTGCCTCCTTTCTCACTTGCTAGCTTGCTGTTAGCTGGCTCGTCATCTGCCGCGGTCGCTGTTCGCCTCCGACTTCCGTTGTGGCGCTGCCATGAACAACCACGCAGCTCCTCAGGCTCGGTTATCGGACGCCTCCTTCCGCGGAGATCTCGGTAGAGGGCCATAGCTACTTGCATCCATAATTCATGACTGCAAGAACGAACTACAACTGCGCGCACAAAAACTACGCGTAGGAAGTCAAAATGCCGTCAGCCATAAAAACAGGCAAAAAAAACCAAAAACTTTTTCTTGTATTTTCCTAAGTAAATATGGCATGAGAGGTGTTACAGCAGAAAAAAAGTAGTATGATACTCTAAGATGCCGGCACAGCACGGCCCATATTGGCCGCTCGCTGGTTGCTAAGCTGTACGTTGGGACAAGCTAGGAGTCGCAACAACAACGATGCGGCTAAGCTGTGTGCCTTTAAAGGGGCGTGGCCGACTGAGTGACATCAGGAACATGGCCCGTTTGTCTCTTCGTGAGCTCTGGTTGTTAGTTTTGGCCTACTGTCGCTGCTTGTGAGTGTTCTCATTTTGTCTTTGTGTGTTTGACTGTTTGTACTGTTCAATAAATGGCTGAAAGCGCATTGGTGAGTGTCGCTTCACTTTACTCGAGCGGCGCCATATCTGAAGCTCGCAACACAAAGCAAAACAAAAATACAAAAATCGACCAAGTGACGGCTCATAACTTGAAAAACTCGCAAGTTGGGGCACTCGTAAGTCAAGGGACCACTATAAATTTTGGTATTTCCTCAATCCGTTTAATGTGTTAAAAATAATCCTGCGTGCAGCTGGCAAGCAGTCGCTTAGTTCCCTATCTGGCTTGTCCAGTGAACAAGCAGACCCTATTGATTCTTTTGTTGCACTCTCCCCTGAAAGGGCCGACCCATAATAATTGACTAACACGATGTCAGGTCTAATTCATATGAGCATACAGGAAACGGTCCGCTGTGGTATGTTGGTGGCAAATGAGCAATTGGCAGCCTTTTTATAAGCTGTTTAGCCCGGCCTCATGTGACGAGGGAAGCCCATTTACAGATGCAACCTCCTTGGGGATCCTTCCTGGGAGGGGCCACCAGGTCACACTAGAAAGGGGAGGGGCGCACTTATACTCTCCAATATATGGGGCTTCTCGTCTTCCCTTCGATCTTACAATAGTCTAATCAAATGAGCTGAATCTAATAGAGTGGAGGAAGGAGTGTAGACAGTGCATTAGGGTATATGAGTATCTGGACAGGGAAGCCCGTAATGACCTGTGCCAGGATCCAGCATGACCTTTATTGCTCTGCAGGGGAGAAATAAGACCCATTTCCAGACATCTCAGCCCACATGCACTTTGTATATTAGTTCGCGGCAATACGACCTCAGCTGGAGTATTGTAACTCTCTTTTGACAGGCTGCTGCATAAAAAGTTTCTAAAATCTCACACTGGGCTAGAGTCTCCTGCCCGAGTGCCGACTAGAACTAGGAGAGGAGATCATGTCTCCTGTACTAGCTTTACAGCACTGGCTCCCTAGAAAATGTGCCTGATTTAAACTCAGGGCAGCACGGTGGGGGAGGTGTTAGCACATCCGCCACATCACAGTCCTGAGGTTGGAGGTTCAAATCCAGGTGTGTTCTCCCCCATGTTGGTGTGGCTTTTCTTCAGGTACTCGAGCGTCCTCTCACATTCCAAAAATATTTAAAATGGTCCTTAGGCGTGAAGGGTTGTGTGCCCTGCGATTGGCTGGAGACCAGTCCACGGTGTGCACCACCTCTCGCCCAAAGTCAGCTGGGATAGGGTCCAGCTCACCCGTCACCCTAATGAGCATTACAGAAAATGGATGGATGGAGTGGATGAAGTTAAGCTTATATTTAGCTCTAAATGACGACCCGAGTGAGGATAAGCGGTCCAGAAAATGGATGGACAGCAGCATTGTATCTTAAAAAGAATTGAATTGAAAATGACTAATTTTGTCAAATAACATTTTGTGGACAATTAAGAAAAATCATTTGGTATCATTTAACCACTTATTAACACACACTGTGTGTGAGACACGCCAAAATCCTAAACATCCAATAACAAAATGGTATATAAAACGAAGGAGACTTTTCATTGGTTGGTATGTGTTCAGATGTTTGACCACTTATAAAAGGACCTCAGAGTTGAATTATTCTGCTACATTTTCATAATGACTGAGTGATTCTGATGAGGACACCAAAGGCACTTTACACTGATATTGACCCAGATAGAAGGCCCAAAACACAGAGGCATAAAAGGAGTGATTCAACCTTGCCAGCAATCAACATGTATCATCAGCCCTCCCTGCCCGGCTCCTCCCTATCCTGTTAACACATCAGCGACTCCCCATAGTGGTAATTATGGAGTGTCTGAAACTGCTAGAAAACACAACTGAATAGCGAAGCCGCGCTCAGAGTGAATTTGTCTAGTGACGATGACGAGCGTTGACTGAAAATGTGAGTGAAGTGATAATACCCTTCTGAAAATTGCTGCAACCTATTTTGCTGATTCACCAGGTTTCATACACGGCCGTGGTCTTAAAGGGCCACTGCAAATAAATATGACGCATATCCAGGTACTTCTAAGGAATATCTTTGTTTGGTAAGCCTCCATGATGTGCTTTATGCACAGAGTTTTACACACCTCTTAGGTTCATTCCTATTTTGATGTATACAACCTGACAAGAGGCTCAGTGTGGTTTTCGTGCCAAAGTAGTAGTGGAGTGTCATGTGATTCGATCCTCACGAAGCTGCATGACAGAGCACACACACTCTCCACCGGCATGAATGTGAACAAGGAGAATGAGGTCATATTCAGTTATGTTGAAGGAACCGCACTGATGCACGACTAAAAATGTAGTGGGGAAAATGTCTGCACAGCTTTCATGCTCAAATTGGACTGTTTCTCATTGACGTGCATTACTATGCCTGCATATGTTCACAGGCATTAGCAATGCACTCCACAAACAGAGCACGAACCAGAACACAATTTTTTTTGTCATAATTTCAAATTATTTTGGTGGTTAGGCTTTTGTATCACATTTTGTAATATTTTCACAACATGAATTAACAAAAAAAAACATAACTCCATTGTATAACATAATTCCATTAACACTGATGCAATGGCGATAACCGGTCAACGCGCATAGTTATGGTTACAGTATTATTATACCATCATTTGCAATGTCGGCCATCTTAGGGGTGACGGCGTAATCCTCTTACTGTGCGGCTGCGTTAACTCGTAGAGTGACCTACATAGGGTTAGTGTGGATACTGAAGGAGATAGATGGGCAAGAGGCGGGAAACCGTGGTCGGGTAGGAATCAGTTTCAAAAATCATCTACTGTATTGTACAGTATATAGCATAGGTTCAGCCGTGTAATCTGATGTGATCCAGGACAAGAGCTAAAAACACATCTGCTGTTATTAAGATGACAATACTCAGGCTTGACTGACACTGTCAAAAGTGCACCTGTTGTGGCCCAGTGAAAGGATGTAATCATACATAAAGAAAATGAAGAAATACGGTCAACACCCTTCGAGTGACGTATCCTACAGAACGTATGTAAATGTGCATGAAGGCACACATCAGCAAAGAGCACTGTATTTCTCCGCGGACTGGCTCGACACAGGGAAGTTTATAATTGCTTCTCCTGGACCAAGCCCCCTCAAGCGACATCTGGACTCCCGGGATGCACAGAGCTCCCTGACCTTCTTTGTGATTGTCACGTCATTGCGAGGAAGCGGGAGTGACAGATGCTCTGAGAGCCCGTTGACCCACAGCTCTACGATGTGCACAGGCTTAAGGAAAATATAAGATGGTGTCAGGCTGTGGGGGGGGGGGAGAGGAAAGCTGGTTCTAGTACTGTACTCCAGTTGAAATCTTAAAGTCCCAAAAATGTGAGATTGAGATGTTGATTTAAGAGCAAAACTGGGGAGGAATACAAAAGACACCGCCTGGTTATGTCAGTCCCTGCTTTTAAATTTTACATGTGTGGGACCTAAGTATCAAAAATGAATTTGGGTGGAAAAAAAAGCCCTGTGAGCCTTTATTATCCCCCATCCATGACCTGTCTATCATCTGACTGCTTCCTGAGTGCTTTTGTGGCTCCTCCTTCCCACTGGGCCGGCCAATAGCAGCTAGCCTTTGAGTGACCACTTCCTGTCCAAGGGGTGGGGGAGCATGAGGTGAGTTTGTGACAGGACAAAAAGGAGTCCTGTGATTCTTAAGCACCCTTTGTTGATGCAATATGAATACATGATGCAATGGCTTTAGTTCTATCATTTGCTGTGTTTTCACCCCACATCTCATTTATAAGCTCTTGGAATGTATACATACATATTGTGATGTAATTGTGTTGTTTCTAGAAGAAGATTAGGGTTCAGCACACCAGACACTGATTTATTTTGCAAACAGAAGCTCTGGAGTCGCATCCCAGTAACATCGTAGAAGTTGGAATTCGTACGACATTTTCTGGAAAAATACGCCTCTGTTTTAAAATCTCGCAAGACGGCGCAAAAAGCATCAAATGATTGCCTTGGCTTGTGTCATGTGTTGTGTTGTGTTGTTGGGCTTTTTTTGCGACGCTTATTCCAAAGTATCATCAGCATCATAGATGATGACAAATATCTTTTCAAGCATTTGACATAACTTGGTCTTATTCTCTCATCATGAATCAGTTTTGGATAAAATTTTAGATCCTCTGAACGTTTCCTTCCCTTCCCCTTTCATACATTCCTCGGACATAAGATTGCAAACCCTCCTTATGCTTCTCAGCGTTTCACCTCCTTTGTCTGCTCTTCCTTATTGTCAGGCCTTATGGTTGGCCCCACTGCTGCTTTTCGGTGCGGATGACTTGGCAAAGAATTAACCCTTGGTAGCTTTTCCCTCCATTAACATTCTTCCAGGGGCTTTCTTTCACTTCCAGCAAGTGTGGCGAGCCTGATCGTTGCATAATGAATCGACCTCTCACGCTCTCCCTTACAGCAATACTTAGCGAAAGAGTCATGATCTCCAATATGAAGAGACAGCATGGTGCAAGTAGAGGAGAGAGCTCCCTCTGTGTGAAGTAATCACATGTAAGCCTGGAAAGTGCAGGATGTTGACAAGCCTTGACTTGACCTGGACTTGTTTAGAGTCAAACGCGAGGAGAACAATGCCAGTGTCATCTCCTGTTCAGCATTTATACCACTTTCACAAAACTCCCTGTGACTGCTTGGACTGTCAAAGTAGAAATAGAAGGTGTTTGAAATTAATGAAGCATGTCAAGAAGGTAATCACTTTTGTAATGGTCTGTTTCACTGTGTCTCTTAAGAGCAGCAAGAATGAGAGGGAGCAGTTTTTTTTTTTTTTTTTTTAAAAGCAGTGACGAGGTATGTGGAGAAATAGCCTACGAAATGTGGCTTTGCATCCTAATGTTGATTTAATTTCCCTCATGGGGTGAATCAAGTAAATTCTCCCTTTTGAAATTAAGTTGGAAATATGTTTATTACAGTCTTGTGAATGCAGTTTGCAGCGATGTATTCCTCTGCATTATAGAGCGTTGTTTTTACATCATATAATATTTTGACAGGCAGCACTGAACTAGTGATCAGTATGTCTGTCTCATAGTTCTATGGTTTTGTTAGAATCTCAGCTCTAGTCTTCCATTGTGCAGTTTGTATACCACATTCTAAAAACATACATGCTACCGTAGGTTAATTGAATACTATATTGTCCATGGGAGTGAATGTTTTTTTTTTGTCTATATGTGCCCTGAGATTGACTGGAAACCGTCCAAACTATACCCCACCTCTTGTCCAAATTGAGATAGGTTTAGATAATCTGTCTGCCTTGCAGACGAGAGGTCCTGGCTTTGACTGTCGGCCCGAGCCTTCGTGTGTGGCGTTGGCATGTTCAAAGGCTTCCAGCGAAAGTTTATCATCCTCAACAACATGAAATCGGTACGGGCAAAGCTTCATCTTTTTCAAAGAATCCGCTGAATCACAATTTTTTGAATGACTGGTTCCAGTCCATCAGTTAGAATTTTCCTGACTTTGCTCAAACGCCTGCTCTCGGTGTTTGATGTTTCCATCAGTGGTGGTGGTAGCAGGCCTTCCACTGCGTGGTTTGTTAACAACAGAGAAACTTACCATGAATAACGTACATTGTTCTACACGTTGTAGCAGTGTGACAGCTACAATACATCTCAAACTGGTGCTAATCTGCATTCGGGGATTGTAAAAAACTTCTTGTCGGGCTACCATGGCTACTGCCCGAGCCATGGTCAAGGGTATGCTTACAAAAACTGTAAAGCATAAGCTGTCCAATGCTAAAGGGTTCACGTCTGTCCAAATGATACCCGAAATGAAAGGAATGAAAAAAAGATATATCGTGAATTTTGGGACACCCTGTGTTTTAAATGAACACCTCTTTGATTCATGCAAAACTGAGCATTATTATTTCACAGTCACAACAATTTTAATATTGGATGTCCTTATCTTGTGCAGGCTTACCTAACAGTAGTGTATATGTGTGCTTATACACATCCAAAGCATGATCAAATAGGACAAAAGGAATGCATACTGCTGTTTTCCTGGCATTCCAATAAAAGTAATCACATACGTCTCCAGTGGCTTGCCAACTGGTGATGCAAGATTCTCAAAAAAAAACAAAAAAAAAATCAAACTGAATGGTTGGGTGCAATAAGAGCAGCCTTGAGTCTGTGGTGTCCTGCAATAAACCGTGGCTGGGAGACACGGAGATGAAAGAGTCATCTATAGGGCGAAAGAAACAAGTGGATGTGAGGAGAGAGGACAATTAGGTTTTATGGATTCTATTAGTATGGAGCCACTAAACATTTCTCTTGCTCCACTTCTTTGTGCAGGCTTCGACGCTAAGGGTGTTTCTGGAAAAAATACAACTGCATCTGCCTCTCTAATGCTACTACTGCACATGGCAGATTTTCAGGAAAATGTTTCTCTATACAGACATGGTTTTATGCACTTAGTGGGTGGGAGAACTGCCTGACAGATTTATTTGATGTGTTTAGTGTGAATATTAGCAATAAAGTAGTGTTGCGGGGTTTGCTTCGGAGACCGCACATGATGTTCATTTCCCTTTTAACAACGACATCGAGCCTTAAATCTTATAAAGTCAATACCAGACGTGGTCAAAGCAAACACTGCTAGCAGTGTAGTGATTGAACATTGGCGCTAGCGAGCGAGCGAGCGAGCGAGTAAGGCAAACAGAGATTTGTAATCCTGCGCTTTTGTGGCCGGATTAAAATCCGACGTTGAGGTTGGGGGAGGGACTGGTCAAGTTGAGGTTCTATCAAAGCCTGTGGCTGTGCTTCTTGCACAGCTGTGTCTGTATGGGAGAGGCTCTAAAATTGTCCCAGGCTGTATTGGGATGACACAGCCATGCTAATATACAAGACGACAGAAGAAAATAATGAATGGGTATGCATGGTATCCAAATAGTTAAGTAATCTGACCTCTGAAGATTTTGCCTGGCTGTTTTCAAATTTGTGAATTGGGCATCACCTTTGGCCTGTAAACTAGCTTGACAGCATAGTTGCAATAAGAAGCATACAGCTATGGCATGTTAAGAATTCTTCTCAGTACAACCAGTTGTTAGTGTGTTTTGATGTCCCAGCAGTGCCGCTTGCAGTAATAGCACTAGCCTCATATAAAAAGGCTTCCAAAAGCACAACAAATTACAATCAGATTAGATGGATAAGCGGTACAGAAAATGGATGGATGAGATTTCATTGAAATAGAAGTGTACAGTATGTACAAATTCCAGAGGATTTTACATGTTAAATGGCATTTATTGAAAACCTGCATACCTACCCATATATAAATATCAGTTAAAACATAAGATCATTGTCAGAGTGATAGAGAAGGTCCACATCGCTCAGGATTGTGAGTAATAACAACGTTGACGCTTTGAAATCTTAGATAGGTGAATGTATCAAACGAGAAGTGGATATCCTTCTTTTGGAAACTTTTCAATAATTTGAGCGCATAAATAAATAGACGAACGACAAGATGACATGGACGCACTGCCTGGAATTTTACCCCTCGATGTCCTCCCACAGACCCCAAGAGCATGTTAAATTGCAATCTCATAATCCAGTCAGCAGCTCCTGACATAGCAAGAGGCACATTGATATGACATGTAAATGGGGAAAACAAGACTCATAACTGCTGTTTAAAGACCCATAAACACAATCTGTACACATAGTTTGGTCCGCAGGGGTCCCAATGGAACATGCATGGAAGAAAAGTGGAAGAGACTAGGAATGTAGGGTCAAGCCCCCCCCCCCCCCCCCCCCCCCCCTTCTGTAGCACTTATGTAAGATTACTTACATAAAAACACTGTGTCACTATGTCTAGACAAGTGGGCACAGCACCTGAACTTTGGGTGGGGTCGTAAGGGCAAAGAGGAGGAGGGATACTCAAGCAACCCCTCAGCACTAGGAGAAGATTGGGGGATTATAAATGCGTATGAGTGCGTGGGGCGGAGGGTTTGGGAAGGCAGGGTATTAAAGAGGTGGAGGGAGGAGACTGACAAGCATTGAGCACATCTGTGTACGCCATCCAGCCTTTTCAGCCTCTTGGCAGCTTTCATGCCTGTCTCTCACAATTTATGTTTACAAAAAAAAATGTCGTTTGTCCTCTCTCACCTCTTGATATCCAACCCATATTAATCCCGCTTTATTGTTCCTCTCTTTGCCTCGCTCTCTTCCTCCCTTCTTTTTGGCACATAGAGGCTGAGTAGTCAAAACCAGGCAAACGGACCAGAGGAGAGGCGTACAGTAGTTGCACAACTGCTGGTGGTTCGCATTCTTCTGCCAGCGGGGAGGAGGAAGAAGAAAGGAGGGCTCAGCGATGGTCACGGCCATGGAGGATGCCAATGTGGCTCGGACAGAGGAGGAGGTGCAAGAGGTGACACCCCCGCCTGGGGTGGACGTGCCTGCGGTGGCCAGCCAGGCCAACCAGGAAGCAGTTACATCTGGAGGTGAGAAAGTTTTGAGGGGGTTATAAAATCATCTACAGTGCATCTACAGAAGCTCCTCTGGACATTTACGGGTTGTGTTACTTATGATGGACTCTAATCTGATATGTGTACAATGACACCCTGGTTTGAAATTTGGTGAGAAACCAGAGCAACACCACACAATAATCAGGTTTCTAGGTCTGTTCTACTGGGATTTATCGCACTCATTTTAACTAGTTCCTTATCATGGAGCATCTAAATTGGTATTGAATACACTATAACGCAGAAGTACTTGGACACAATGGCCTCGTACCTACGGGAAATTAAAATGGAAGTAAATATGGACTCAGTCCCCGCAGCGACAACTCTGTTTGTGGAAGACTTTCTACAATATTCGGCAGTGTGTCGGTAGGAAATATTGTCTATTTGAGAGGGGTTGGCTTGCAATCATCTTCTTATGTAGTGTTTATCCCAAACATGTCTAATGGGATCGAGGACAAATGAATCCACACAAAACATCAAGCGTGCCATGGTGGACCTTCTCTGGGATAGAAAAGGGCTTTCTCCAGAACTGTTCCTGCAAGGTGTCGCACTGCTTTGACCACAAGCAGACTACAGAGACGGAACTGAAAACCAAGTAAACCGGATGAATCTACTACAGGGGTCATCCCCATTGTAATTTATCTAGTGTCTTATTCAGGCCAAATTGAATAGATTGTTGAGGGTGGTTGAGAGCCAAGGCTAGCTAGCTCACTCCCATCTCTTACTGGATACAAAAGCATCCAGTGGCTTCCCGTTAGGGTGAGAAGTGAACTCTAGAGTCCACGTGGCAGCAAGGCAGAGGACAGGATTAAACCAGCAAACATTCCTGTGGTCAAGGACACACTGACGCTGACCCAGTGGGTAAAGGTCAAAACAGTTTACACAAATACTACCAATATAAAGTGGGATCCTTTGTGTGGCGATCGGTTGAATTTGATGTTTTATATTTGAGGTGTGTTAATTTCAAAGTTATATGTAATTTGAAGCTCAATGATCCATCTACAACTTTATTCATAAGTAAACTTTTGCAGAATGGGGTAGCAAATTACAGGTCGTACCCTGAGTGAGCGTGAGCGAATGAGTGGCTTGCAGTATAATGATTGTTTTATGTGTTGTGTTTGCGCCGTGTTTATCCTGGCCTGTGAAAGGGTCTGCGTGTGTATGTGTGGTCCCCACAAAAACTCAATATCAATATTGGAAAGCTGAAGGAAGTTGGAGTGTGGAATCTAGTGTTAGATCATGTTTCTTTTGCTTTATTGCGTTCTCTGGGTGCACAGTAAAATGTTTTTCCCCCCTAACAATCCACAACTCTTTCACCAAGTGTGGCTTTTTGTTTGTATGAATAACTAGCATGCGTCTATATTATCTGTCAAGCTTTTTTTGTGTTTGTCAAATACATTCTTTGAATTTCAATGGGTTGTTGAAATGCGAAAGGCTGACAAATGCTAACAAACCCCTACAAGAATACACTGTATGTTTGTTACACAATTTTAAGCCATTTTATGTTAGGTAAATCAGTACATTTATCACTGTAATGCAGAGTAGTTCTACAGCAGGGCAAACTACAATCGCAATAAAAAAAAAAAAAAAATGAACAACATATTATTCAATGACTACCACTATAATAGGTATTTTCAAATGGGATATCATGCTTCCTTCTTGTATGAATTTATGACATAGGAAATGGTGTTTCACCACTACCGGTAACTGGTTTAGTGACTGAATAAGATGATTCATAATGCTCCTCATCGGATGTCTTGTGTTTCATGCCCAGTCTAGTTCCAAATGTGTCACAGCCAGGGGAGCAAGTTTGTACAGTGTGACTTGAATGGACAGATTACCTCCCACACACAGTAACTGAATAAAGACAAGATGCACACGCATGAGCTGTAAGAATCCGAAACAGGCTTAGCTGGCCTTCAAGACTACGCGTATCAGCTGATTTGATGGCAACGTTTCACTCATTCAGATGCTATTCATCATTCCTCAGCTCCCTTTACTCTCTCTCAAGTCTAATTCATATTATTACTACTGTATCTAACTGTACTTTTAGGGTTTAGAAGGTATTGTCACTGTGGTGGTACCCGGAAATGTTCTACATTTTCACTTGACAGCTAGATTGCACTTTGACGACAGAATACAGTCCTACTGTACCAAATACTGTACGGTACTTACACAATGAAGATTTAACATTTAAAGGCAACATAGTAGAACTTAATTTTGAATAAAAGTAATCATGCGTTGTTGTGCTCCTTTCTCCCCTTCAGATTTTAAGTGACGTCTTTTTATATAGCCTGTTCAAGCCGGGACATTTTCCGTTGTTCTGTATAAAGCGGCACTGACACCGAAATGCCCGCCTGAAAGCGGCGTCGTACCACATCTAATTGTCTGCTTCCGGGAGGTTGTGTCGCTGTGTGAAAGCCCAAACAATTGCCCAAAAGTAAAAGTGGCTTAATTACAGTTGTGCCATGTGGCTATTTTGCGGGATGATTATGCTTTGTTTGCTTTTGAGACCTAACTAATGCAACTTGTCTCTCTCTCTCTCTCTCTCTCTCTCTCTTCCTTATCTTATCTTGTCTCACGAGCAGCCATGCAGGAGGTGTTGGATAATCTAAGTGAACTTCCCGCCACCGGGGGCGCCAAGGACATCGACCTGCTCTTCCTACGCGGGATCATGGAAAGCCCGATTGTACGCTCTCTGTTAAGGTAGCACACACACGTAGCTGAGGGCGAGGAGACTAAAATCGCAAGCTAGCCCGCTTCCGGCTGCACTTTGGTTAATGACGTGCTTGAAGGTGCGTAAGGCTTAATCAACTAAATGCCCCGTGATTGGAGCCTCATCAAGTTCACTCATGCCGCCGGTGTGCAACTTAAGCGTGTCGTCTGTTTATGGGTTGCTGCTCTTCTTCACACAAACAAACTGTAGCCTTGCCATATTTTACATATGGGGCTTAAAGAGCCAATTCATGCAATTCATTAAGTCGTGCTGAAAATGTACTTTTGACCTACACCATACGCAATGTGGCCAATGCACCACTTCACATTTGCTCTTCCCAGGCAACATTCCAAGACTTGACAACAATAAATCAAGAGCATGAACTCTACAAGAGCCAATCATTCCTGAGCGTGTGTATTTCTCTCAGGCTCACGAACAGCTGGAGGAGGTGAAGCTGGAGGCAGTGCAGGACAACAATGTGGAGCTGGTGACGGAGATCCTGGGCGACATCAGCGGCCTCGAAGTTAGAGACGACAGCGCGGCCGAACTGTCCAGGATCCTGCAGGAGCCCCACTTTCAGGTGAGCAGTGACACGTACACACACAGTCCTGTTTTTGGCGAGTAAGTGTGCTCCTGATTAGAGAGCTGGGGGGGCAAACGCTCGTGTTCAAGGGTCACATTTGATTTTTCGAGCGGACAGATGGCCCAGGTCCTTATTTATTTGTAAAATAAATAAATAAAAAAAGGAATTTTATATATATATACACAGTTGTTTATTTTACAAACATTTTTATTTTGTTATTTACAATAAACCAAAGAACCAATCATTGAATGAGATAAATGATTCTGCGACGAGCCATGTCATAGCAGTCGCTCTGCAACGACGAGAGCAAAACAAGTGCGACGAAGAGATGTTGGTTACATAAGCTGCAAGATAAGACCCTGTTGACCGAGTGAGAGCAGCAGAGGCAGCAAGGCAGGCAGAGAAGCCATATCAGCAACTGACGTTTTCCCCCACTATTTTCACAAATTATTCCGTTCAAATGTTGAATGGCTATGACAGAAATGTTGGCCTCAGTGCTGAGATTGGACGTTAAATGGGCCAAGAATGTATCAAATAGATTTGCTGATAATCCATATTTGGGATTTTAGCCATTACATGATTAGTTTTGCAAGGTGTTGAGAAGGCACATCCGAAACAACAGCCTGATTCTAATCAGTCACGAGTCATTCATTTTGCATAAGCAAGCCATAGCGTTTGTTGCTAGCTTCTGTAATGCTTCCTAGCCTCCATTTATGTGGAAATGCATAAATATGAGCTTGTGTTGAAGCTTATGACGACACACTTAATCTTTCAAACTGGTCGTAATACTAAAGTTGAGGTTTTAGATTATCAGTTGAACGAGACATCACGTCACGCTGCCTCAACATGCCAAATCTCTATATTCTACATATAAATCTAAATAAACAATTGAACGTCTGCACAAACGTTTGGCATCACATAAAGCTTTATTTGGACCATCGAAATTATGAAGTTATTATTAAGAAGCTCCCTGTAGCAGTGGTGTAAGAAATTAAAGGTTTCACTAGCCTTGACTTCCACAAGCACAGACCAAAAACTCCAAAGTGTGTTTATAGGTTACATAATGTTACATAATTTTCCTTCAAGCACTGTCCCTTTGTCCTTTTCGCCTCAGTCCCTCCTGGAGGCGCACGACATGGTGGCCTCCAAATGCTACGAAGTCCCGCCCCCTGCCGAGATGGCCAATGATGCCGCAGTGAACAGCGCGCTTATGCAGGCAGATGCCGTGCGCATGATCGGCATCCGAAAAAAGGCCGGGGAGCCTCTGGTGAGCCCAGACTGAGCGTGTTCGCAACATCCTTGTGTAGCTGAACAACCGAATCAAGTCGAACCTTCGTCTTGCCTTTCAGGGCGTAACTTTTCGCGTGGAGAAAGATGACCTCGTCATTGCGAGGATCCTCCATGGCGGCATGATTGACAGGCAAGGACTACTGCACGTGGGCGACATAATAAAGGAAGTGAACGGCAAGGACGTGGGCAACAATCCCACCGAGCTACAGGAAATGCTCAAGGACTGCAGCGGCGGGATCACCCTCAAAATACTGCCGAGCTACCGTGACGCTCCTGCGCCCCCGCAGGTACACCCCGGCGTACGCCGATGTAATGAGTGGCAGGTGTTGGCCAGTGATACCGCACTTGTGGCCCGCAAGCATTCCCACAATCCCTTGTACGTCAGAATGTGAACCCTATTAATAACACTCCACTTGCTATCTAGGTCACATGATCTTACATCTGGGAACACTGCACTCACTGGTATTCTGCTGTGTTCTTTTACTGATGCTCAGCGATTCTTAAAAAGACTTAATAGGAGCGGTAAACGCACGTTTGCATGCAAACATTCCTTCATAAAACATGCATGATAGGTTAATTGAAGACTTGAAATTGTCCATAGGTGTGAATGTGAAATGTGTGAATGGTTGTTTCAGAGTGTTTGTAAACAGTAGGTTGCCGGTATTCTTCTGGATAGCAGATAGGTAGAACGCTAGTGACTACTGCGATCTGTAGTGATCCAGCCAGCTACTGTGCAAATAGTCAAAACCACTGCTGGTGATCTGAAACTGCCGGTAAACATAGCGAGAATTTCCAGTGTCGTGTGTGCTACTCATCAAATGTCAATGGAAGACATAGATAGGGAAAGCAAAACATAGCTCTAGGCCACTGCTGATGGATGACCGATGTGTGGTACCGCATTGGTTTCATCCTCACTGCACGTTTCATTTGAGGGAACGCCTAGCGGAGTCGACTACAGCGCACTCGCTGTTTCACTGTCATCAAAAGACTATGTTTGTGCCATTAATCCGAGCTAACAACAGAAAAGTCGAGCTCAAGCGACCATCGACCAAGACTAGCGGCTTGTAAGTCCAACAGCATCAGTCACCAAATGAACCACTCAGTGACCAAAGTTAAGGCATTTCATTTCTGGCCATATCCTGAATTAATCAGCCAGTCCCTCAATGATCCTGTTACTTTTGTCTGATTTACCACCATATGTCAATTTTTGAATCAACTTGCCTATCTAAATGTAAATGGTGGTCAGCACTGGCACCTTCCTCGCGAACATTCAGTGAAGGTTAAAAAAAACAAAACAAACCCCCAAAACAATGGTGAGAGAGCTCTGTAGGTCGGGACAATGTATTTTTTGATTTGATTTCTTGACTGGATGGTTCTTACCGCTTCCTCTTGCCGCGGATTGAATTGAATCAGACAGAGGACTTGCTCTTCCTGGCAAGAGGAAATCTTAGCGTAGGATGAACATCCACGGCGGGTGAAGTGTGACGACCATCACCGTGTCAACGTGCGAGACCGACCGAGTGTCCTGTAATCAACCCTCACAGGTGTACGTGCGGCCCTACTTTGACTACGACCCGGCCATCGACAACTTGATCCCCTGCCGGGAGGCCGGCATGGCTTTCAAGCGCGGTGACATCCTTCAGATTGTCAACAGAGAAGATCCCAACTGGTGGCAGGTGAGGTTTCCACAACTCCAGTTCCCCTAACAAAGTGTTCAAAAAAAGATGACAAGGGACAAAAGTGTGTTCTGTAACCTCTCGTAGGCTTGTCACGTGGTGGGCGGGGCGACAGGACTGATCCCCAGTCAGTTTTTGGAGGAGAAGAGGAAAGCTTTTGTCCCTCGGGACTTTGATGGATCAGGTAGGCAACACATTTGGCTTCATTAATCTTCCAATTCGATTGTGGTTCCTCACAAAAGGAGCGATGAGCATGCTTTGAAGCGCTACGTGACCAAAAGCAAGAAGCAACCACAAGCCAAAATGATTACAACGGGTCCCCGGTTTATGGCCAAGTTCAGTTCCAAACGGCAGCGATGTACCATGAATGTCAGAACACACCGTCGTCTATCATTAATCTTCGCTTACGCAGTAGTAAAATCATGATTACAGTAAATATTTGTATGAAAAACACTTCAAAGCCATAAATATAAAACGGTAAGTCGAGCCATAACGGCACGTTCCTTCTTGTGCCACATATTTTCTTAACGAGTTCATTATGCGCCGTAACCTCGTACCGTATACTGTTTTGTACCCCCTGTAATATATGTCAGCATCACCATTTGTTTTCAAAGTTTTTGGATTTGTTTCTGGTAGTTACAGCAGTTTTTTTTTGTTTTTTGGTATCATTTATAACATGTTTTGCTGTTATAGAGCTCAACTACTCTACTGCACACTATTGTAGGTGTCCTGTTGATAGAAATAGTCACTATGGTAATAGTTCATGGTTTCTGCAGTATTTCCATGCATTGAAAAAACTGCCCAAAGGAAATTTGAAACAGCTCTGAGTATGATGCAGTGCCACAGCATACTGCTGCAAACCAGAATAAACATACTGTTAGGCTGAACATGATGTTCTTTGTAAAGGTAGAATTTGGAATAGATACGATTGTGCAGGTGGAGCCAATGTTGTGTCTGTGACTACTCATTTTCAAACGGTTATATTGTCCTTTTTCCAGTTGGATTAGTGAAGCATGCCATCTGGTGAGTCAAGTTAGGCCCGCTGAGGAACCTGAAGTGGTCCAGCTTGCCTCCTAGCGGCCAATTACTGCACAAGCACGGTCATGTGAGAGGCTCAAGCGTTGCATCTGGTTTTTTTTCAGGGATCCTTTGCGGCACCATTGCTGGGAAGAAGAAGAAAAAGATGATGTATCTAACCGCCAAGAATGCAGGTCTGGCTTGTCGCGTCCTTCTTGAAATCATAATTAATTGTTTGACCCTGACAAGAATGCTGTGAAATAGAGTTTGACAGGCACGAGCTGCAGATCTACGAAGAAGTGGCCAAGGTTCCTCCATTCCAGAGAAAGACGTTAGTTTTGATCGGTGCTCAGGGCGTGGGCCGACGTAGCCTCAAGAACCGGCTGATGGTCCTTCAGCCGACCCGCTTCGGCACTACTATACCATGTGAGCCGCCGGTACACGGCGTCTGTAGCTCAGCGTCATACAAAGATCTAACCGATCTGACGTTGTGTTGTTTAAGACACGTCCCGACGTCCCCGCGACGAGGAGCTGGACGGCAACTCGTACCACTTCACCTCCAGGGCGGAGATGGAAGTGGACGTGAAGGCCGGCCGCTTCCTGGAGCACGGCGAGTACGACGGCAACCTGTACGGCACCAAGATCGAGTCCATCCACGAGGTGGTGGCCGCCGGGCGGACGTGCATCCTCGATGTTAACCCGCAGGTGAGAGAAAGAGAGTTTGAAATTGAAAATTGAAACTGTAGGAATTATGTTGGATTCATTTATGTCATTAAATATATGGTACATTGATTTATTGGAAATTATTTAAAAAAAACATTTTGCTTACTGTATACAGCACAGTGGACCTCAGCATATTTGTGGTTCTGCATTTGCAAATTCATCTAACTGCAGGTTTTTGGGGGAAACCTACCCCAGTTATTTGCAGAAAAACTCACCTTTGCCGTATAAAGTTGGCCAGAACTGAGATTCGAAGATTTCTGAGCCGAATGCTGACCACTATATCCACCGTGCTGCCCCAATGAGGGAATTCTAAACACTTGAAATAGATAGTAGGTCTTGCAGTTTAACTGTGATGTCACTTCCTGTTCCTCCCTCCAGGCTCTGAAGGTCCTGAAAACGGCAGAGTTCATGCCTTACGTGGTGTTCATTGCGGCGCCCGACTTCGACACCCTCAAGGGCATGCATAAAGCCGTCGTGGACGCCGGCCTCACCACCAAACAGCTCACGGTACGCCGAGGCCCATTTGGCTGGCTCTACATCGCATTTGAGTTTTCAAACGTGTAAAATACAATGCTCACACAAAGTTAGGTGTATCCATCCCTTGGCCCTCCTTTGCCCACCCCTGGTCTACAACAACACATTTATTAACTTCAAGTCAATGTTGGCAGGACGTGGACCTGAGGAAGACAGTGGACGAGAGCGCGCGCATCCAGAGGGCTTACGGCCACTACTTCGACCTGACCATCACCAACGACAACCTGGACAAAGCCTTCGACACGTTACAGGCTGCCGTGGACAAACTGCGCACTGAATCTCAGTGGGTTCCCGTGAACTGGGTGTATTGAGGACACCCCCCTCCCCCAAAAGAAGGAAGAGAACCAAGAGCTACTTATGTAAAAAAAACAAATATTCCTCTTCAATTTGAATGCTCTCCATCCTCTGGAGCGCGCACGCCACGCAACTTTTTTCTACTTCGACTCAAAGGGAAAGAGTGCTTAGTATTTATTTTATAACTTTTTATGAAAGATATTTCTATACAATGTGGAAATGCAGCAAAAAGAAAAGAAAATGAGGCATTCATTTATTGTAGGTTATTTTTGTGTTAAATGTCTTTGTTTCAGCTTCCCGTCTGTGTCGCATCAACCTGTGTGTTAACATTGACATAGGATGCATAATTTTTCAAATCAATGGTTATACTGGGGGTTTTTTTTTTGTGTGTGGAAAAGTCGCACTCGTTCATGATCAAACACTGTTCATTTTTTGTAGTTTTTGTTTAACGTGGTTATTGTTTCTAGTGTACTTTTTTGTTACCAATGATCCTGCCTGCCTGTCTACATGACCTTCACACTGTCCTCAACTTAAAGCCAATGTGTATGTTTCATATATGTGAAAGTCGCACAAATTCTACACTACAACCTTAAGGGCAAAGAAAAATCATTCATTTCAGTTATGTATGTCTTTATTTATTAAAACTAGTTAAACTTTTTCATGTTTTTCCTTTTTTTTTTTTTTAATCCCGGTGCCACATTGTAGAAAACCTGCTGCCTGTTGAAAGGGTTCTCATAAATCACCGGCTTTTAAAAGACTTGTTTCTAAATTTTTATCTGCAAAGTTAAGATGAATAAAGCCGATTACATTGCAACAGTTGGTTTTACAAGCTGTTAATATAAAAACATGCACGTGATGGAGGCGAGGAGTGGAATGTCGCTGTCGGTACAAGGACACGGTGGGCAAACTTTTGCGCTCGAGCCTCATAAGATTGTATTAATGACAATAAATCAATTAACCAATTATTTAATGAGATAAATTCATACAAAACAAATACAAACAACCAATTTGAAGGGTAAAAAAACAGCTAAAATAATGCAACAAATATTTGGTGACTTGATAAAGTAAATGATTTGTGGGCCGGATTAAAGAACACAGTGGGCCATGTGTGTCCCGCAAGACCTACTTTGCCAACCCCTGTACTGGGAGGCAGGAGCCCCCTTTGGTGTCGACACAGCACATAAACCAATACAATACAATACAAAGTTATTAGGGCCACATTCAAAGAGAAAAAAACAAAACAAAACCATTACACGTTTAAAATAATACAGGTACCAAAATGATAGGGGGGTGAGTAAAAACTCCAAACACTAATTTGTTTTGAACATTTTTTTTTTATTATTAATGAATGTAACTTACAGTAAAAGACCAGAGCCAAAGAGAGAAAGAACTACATGAAGTGATACGTATTCACATTGTGTCCTAGCAGGGTTTTACAGCATATCTTGTGTTCTGTAAGCGTAAATAACAACAACAAAACAAAACGAGAGGAAAAAAAAAAAAGGGGGGAAACGTAGGATAGAAATCAAAAGCTTTACAAACTTTACAACACCAAAAAAAATAAAAGGAGCTTAGCAAGTGGATGAAGGAATTGAAAATCAGCAATATATATAAAGACACCCCCACCCCCACCAAGAATACCCCCTCCCTATACCAGAATAGGAATGACTGCAAATTCACTTTTGGCATGTCATGGTTTAAATAAGGGAGAAGAGAATACAATAGAACACAAGAATGAAGGGAGGTCAGAATTCCCACGGCTGTGCGGGCCGAGACTTTGGTTGCTTTCGTTATGGCTGATGTACAAATAACAAGAGCAAACAGGAAAACGGATTCCCTGGAATCAGCTGCACGACTGAATAGTGGACCATAACTGAGCCACTCAGAATACCAGTGGGCTACCTCTATTTTTGCCATCTTAAAAGTACAGAAATGAAGAGAGAGAGAGAGGACATACCTTTCAGATGAATACTGGTCGAAACCCAGGTTTAATCATATTTCCCCCCCAATAAATAACCCGTTATAGCACTCAGCACTGTTTTAAGCTTGGGTGCCAGTGCATCTGCATCTTCGTATAAGTAAATCATCTTCAATTCAATCTTGATAGATTTGATGGATGTTTGCACTAAACCACTATTGCACTAAACTTTTACTTTCTTTACTTTATGACAGCCATAGGATGGCAGCCATAAAACGTGAAATCACTCCTGCAACATGACAAAATGGACTTAAGGACATAGACCACTATTGCACTAAACGTTTACCTTTTCTGGCAGCCATAAAAGTTCAATCACTCCTGCAAAATGACAAAAATTGAGTTAGCCCACTGTAGTTCTAAAGTGGCTCAATTACACAAGAGCTCCTTACGATTGTTGGTGAAAGTGAAATGTAGACGCCAACCAACTGTTAAGAGAGATCTGAGGCTATTTTAAGCCAATGTTGCGCCTCTTTGCCGACAAAAATCCCAGTTTTGGGGCTACAAAGACAGAAAAGTGAGGAATATCTGGTGAGGTAAAAACGGCACAGCCTGTTGAATTCAAACCTCCCAACGGGGGTGGAACAAAAAAAACAAAAAAGAAAATAAAATCTGAATTTTATTGGACATAATGAAGTACACTAAAGAAATAAGTCAATGCAGCATATATCAGGCTTATGAGGTACTTCATGAATGGATGTATAGAGCTATATATACTGTATATATAATCGCAACCTTTTTTATTTGATTTGAAGAAAGGTCTTATTCCTACTGATCGCGTATAATACCTCGTCAGTTCTTTCATTACTTTGCGGCCGACTTCAAGCGGGCCGTGTTTGAGACCGCTTCGAAAGTGCAAAACACAAATACTGATCGTTCTGTACGCAGCATCTATGGGGCAGGTTGCCACGTCTCCAAGAAAAACGGCAGACCGGCGGCGGGAACCGTCGGAGAAAGGCCCGGCCGGGATGTGACTAGTTACGACAACATCACAGATGTTTCGTCGCGTTTACAATGGATTGCTTGGCTATGCTCTAAGTGGTAATGGGTAGAAAACAATGTTTTTTTGTGTGTTTTTTTTATTGCAGTACTGGCTTGACTATGACAGGAAAGCTCAATATTGTAACAAATTACAGAAGACAGTTACCAACACTGACTGGTATTGAGGCGAAAAGCCTCAAGATAAACGAACGATGACGCGCCTATAGGTTGGTAGATTCTTTTTCTTCTCTAGAAAACGTGAATTCCACCGAGCAGTCAGTTTGGTTTGGTCTGATTGAATTTCTATTGTAAAGGTATCAAAATATCAACATTTCACTGGAATACCGGTCGCTGGAGTAGCATTTCAGTGGTTTGTGTTGATTGGTCGACAGAGAATGGTATTTTTCCATGTTACAATAGAATGTACATTAAGTAGTTTCATTACTAAACGGAAAGTGTTTTTTATTTTTATTTTTTTTAGGTTTTTTTTTACGCAATTTGTGTTGCTTGCTTACAGATAGTCACGTAGTACTTCTTGATGTTCAGTTGGTTGGATTTACACTGCATGGTTCAATTGACAATTCTGATTTGTTGCTCAAGTGGCAGATAAAAACGCGTCAGTCAAAACGTGCCAGCATTCTCTCTTACCGGTTCAATACAGTTTTCAAATTATCAAATTGGATTTTTCATTTGTTGCACTATTATTTTGTAATAGTACAAGGAGTAATGATTTGCTTGTGATTCGCGAGTCATTCATAACTGTCAATACGAATAGCGATTGAGGTTTTAGGGTGCGACCACGACTTAACAGGTATGTGTCAATGCGGGTGCGGCGTAAACGGCAAGATCGGCTAGAACCGGTGTACAGTGCCGTGAAAAGGTATTTGCCCGTTCTCAAATTCTTTTTTTTTTTTTTTTTTTTTGCAGTTTCCCCATTTTAAGATCATGAAACAAATCAAAGATAACCCAATTAAACATAAAATGCAGAGTTTAAATGGTGATTTTATTAATTAAGGGGAAAAAATGTATTCAAAGCTACCTGGCTCTGTGTGAAAAAGTAATGACCCCCTTGTAAAATCATGAATTAACTGTGGCTAATCACATTTAACGGGAAGCGGAGTTCATTTTCACTGACCGAACCCAAGCCTGAATACCTACAGACCTGTTCAATCAAGAAATCACTTAAATAGAACCT
Organism: Phyllopteryx taeniolatus; assembly: GCF_024500385.1. Taxonomy (NCBI): domain Eukaryota; kingdom Metazoa; phylum Chordata; class Actinopteri; order Syngnathiformes; family Syngnathidae; genus Phyllopteryx; species Phyllopteryx taeniolatus. The sequence continues at coordinate 9,957,105 of NC_084522.1, forward strand.
TTCTGACAAAACGAAGTCAGCCAAAAGATCTCCAAAAGCTGCATCAAAATGCCACGATCCAAAGAAATGTGAAAGCAGATGAGAAATAAAGTAATTATCAGTCTGGAAAGTCAATTGTAATGCTTTAGGACTCCAACGAACCATGGTGAGCGTAATTATCCAGAAATGGAGAAAACATGGAATAGTGGTGAACCTTCCCAGGAGTGGCCAGCCTATAGAAATTACCCCAAGAGCACAGCGACGACTCATCCAGGAGGTAACAAAGGAACCCAGGGCACATTCTGAAGAACGACAGGCCTTCCGTGCCTCAGTTAAGGTCAGTGTTCACGACTCAACAATAAGGAAGAGACTGGGCAAAAATGGCATCCATGGCAGAGTTCCACAGCGAACACCACTGCTGACCAAAAAGAACATAAAGGCTCTACGTTTACAAAAAAACATCTGAATGATTCCAAAGACTTTTGGGACAATATTCTACGGACTGACGAGACAAAAGGGTGAACTCTTTTTGAAGGTGTGTCAAAAATGTAACCCAGCATCTCAGAAAAAGACCATCATAATAACAGTCAATCGTGGTGGTGGTAGCGTGATGGTCTGGGGCTGCTTCATGACCTGGATTACCTGTGATTGACGGAAGACTGGATTCTGCTTTATCAGAAAATCCTGAAGGAAAATGTTCAAGCTGAAGCACAGTTGGGTTGTGCCGCCAGACAACGATCCAAAACACACTTCTGAACGGCTTTAAAAACAAATAAAATACTGAAGGTTTTGGAGTGGCCGAGTCAAAGTCCAGACTTGAATCCGATTGAAATGCTGTGGCATGACCTTAAAAGGGGCGTTCATGCTCAAAAACCTTCCAGTGTTGCTGAATTAAAACGATGGGGGCGAGAGTGTGCCAAAGTATCTTCACAGTATCTTCATGTGAAAGACTTCATTGCCAGTTATTGAAAACGCTTGATTTCAGTTGCTGCTGAGGTTGTTAGTAGGTTTAGGGGGAAATTACCGTTTCAAACAGGGCCAAGTAGCTTTGAATAGTTCTTTTTTCCTTCGTGAATCAACTTTAAAAACGGCATTTTTTTGGTTACATTTGTCTGATATTTACATGTTTGATGATCTTAAACCAAGTGGAGAAACTATGCACAAAAACAAAAAAAAAAAAACAAAAAAAAAGAATTCGAGAAGGGGGAAAATGCTTATTCACAGCACTGTAAATGGTCTAAAAAAAAAAAAAAAAGGTTCATTAAAGGTGAGTCGATCATTATGCAAAATATTTGTCGACGGCGGCCACAGGAGCCAAGTCAGCCCTGGTCAACTAAACTCCATATAACATTTAATATTTGTTCTATTTATCGCTTACTTTCTTATTTAGCGACGCTTGTGGAGTTCTACAATTTGGCGTCTTTTGTCAGTGAAAACACTGCCGTGTTGGATAAGGGTCACTTGACATGTCTGTGTAAATTGTAAAGAAAAAAAAAACTATTATTCTGTTTTAGGCACTTGGACCTGCAGTGTAAATCCATCCTTCAATGAAACACATTGAAATTGAAATTTGGTCTCTTTGCATATTCGATGCTTTGCTTCTCGATCTTACAGTGCTCGCACATGATATGAACTTTTAGTGGTCACTACAATTTGTGATTTTCTTTCTGTTATTGTAAATCAGGGCTAATATGTTAGCTAGCACCGCACTATGCTCTGAGGTAGGTTTTTTATTTTTATTTTTCCCCCCAAGCTGGTAAGAAGAAGCCACACGGTTGTTAAAATGGTTTAAAAATACAAATTAAAAAAAATACAAGTCTTGCACTTATTGGGCAAGTTCTTTCCCGAGTGCAACTTTTTTCATTTGTGCTCATTGCTTCAAACATTATAGCTGACCAACTTATCCACGCGAAGAACAGAGCAGGACCATGTGGCTTTGGACAACTAGGTGGGCTAAAATGATGCTTCCGGAAAGTTTCTGAGAAGTTGTGCTGTTTGAATCAGACAGGAAATAAAGCCGTGGTGTTATATAATCACCAAATGTAATAATAATAATAATAATAATAATAATAACAACAATAAGAGAGCGACTCCTGAACGAAAACAATCCTCTGTGTTTCAGGCATGGGAGTAAATAGAAGTCGGCGAAAGCTCTTAAGAAGTTGACTGGGCAGGAGTATCAAGAGTGCAGGCTAACTAACACGAGGTCAAACGTCTAAAAAGAGCTAATCAGATTCACACCAAAACAACCATCCAACATACACAAACTGCTTGTACAAAAAAAAAAAAAAAATACAAAATAAAAATCCATTTGTGAGTTGCGGGAGATCACTGAAACATCAATGTGAAAAGGTGTAGTTCTGTAAGGGGGAAATCTAGTCAAAGAACCATAGATGAATATTACTGCTAAGCAACAATGACACCTATAAGTAAGAGAAAAATCCCCAAAGTAATAGTACAAAAAATAGGCCGTACGTAAGAATAAAAAAAAAAAAAAAAAAAAAAAGCAATGTAAAAAGGTGGCTAAACGACATTATTACAAACCACACAGAAGCTATAAATACATTCATTGCTACCTGGAGTGAGGAAAATGGGTTGTAGCATATGTGACTATCCAACGGTAATGGTTTGGACCTAATTGATATTTAGACGTTCTAGCTTCAGTTGAAACCTGCCTGCTAGTGTGCTGCAATGCCAAACACAAATTTTTACAAAGAGCTGCTATCGTGAAATGTTTCAATTAGCTTATGTAAGCCACTTGGTCTGTCCTGGTTAAGGGACACCCAAAGCAGCCCAACTAAGGTGAATATGTGCATTTAAATTAATATGTGAAATGTAAATAAAAATAATAGGATGTCTGCAGCCCGGGCATCGGTAAACTTGTAACACATTTATCCAAATCCATGAGTAATTGACGTCCCCCTTAAAAGGGTTATACTTTTAATTGCCTATAGATGCCACAAGATGGTGGGTGGCAAAGCACTACATGAAGCTCCTCGACTCACGTCAACATAGCTCCTTGGCATGAAGATGCCCCAAGATAATGCCAAAACAATAACTGTACTGTATATGAGACAGGACTTGGACTAAGCACACTAACAGTGAATAAGTGAGTGGGTAAAAGCAAAAATACGGGACTTCACCGTGCTGTATATTAATATTAGGGATGGGCATAATAAATTACTATTATTCACTAAGAATCATTTGATTGGTTGTTAATTCCATCAACTGATTTGTGGTCTAGATCAGTGATTCCCAGCCAATGATGAGTTGTTTACTATAAATATTGTATCTTTGTTCAGCTATGCCAGCAACGTAATGACAGGCAGGACAAATAAATGCTAGAAGGTACAATGAACCTGTTTTAAGAATATACCTTTGTAACATTTTTGTTTAGTGGTGTGCCACAAAAGTTTTATCATGTACAATATGTACCTCTGCTCAATAAAGGTTGGAAAACACTAGTCTAAAGAATAACATTGGCTCAGCTATGGGAAATTGAGCCTCATCCACACAAATCTCTGCTACGGCAACTATTCTACTCAGTCCCATACTGGCATCAAAACAGGAGTTCACACATTCAGAGAAATTCTCCCATCCCTTTAAAAAGACAAATAATGATGGATTTCACCAATAGTCAGTCAAGGACGTTTTGGGAAATGCCCATCCCTATTTAACATGTCAAAGCTCAAACAAGTCGAGGTAATAAGCTCAGTTTCCACAGAGCACGATTCTGTTCAATTCTGTTTTGGTATGGCATTTCCAAAATATCTGATCTGTTCCGTCCCGCTTGTCCCTCACTGTTGAGGTGCCTGCCGCAGTGGAAGGTGTAAACGTTACCTACTGTTGTATTTGCCTTTTCATAGTTAAAATGAATTACTCAGCATCTTACTGGTATGGTTCGGTCTCACACCCGACTACTACCATTCCAATTTTCAGTTGCAGTACCATAGCTGTAGTACAATCCGGTTTGTTTGTTTGTGTAGGGTGGAGTGCGAGACAATGCTGTCTGTGATTGGTTTGTGTCACTGTAAAAATTGCCGTTCAGAAAATGTTGTGGAGAACCATACCGTGGTAAACTGAACTGTACCAACTAGGTGGAAATGTGGCTTAGTGGACTATGACCTTTCTGGTCTTCATAGCTCATCAGTTCCAATTCAACATCTCCATTCTCTGCTGCTGGAATGGCAACACGTCTCGCGCTTTTAACATTTCAAAAGGCATCGGGATATTTCTGAAAAATGCTTGGATACGAGGGTAGTTGTCGGGCTAAGGCTATTTATTGGCTTGGGCCTGCTCGGCGATGGAAGCCAACTACTGCTTTCTTTCTGAATACAAACAAGCTCGTCCACCAACCGATGAATACCCTAAAAGCTGCAAAAAGCTACAAAATGCATTCTTGTTTTAGTGCAAAACAAACATTGTCGAAGGTTGGACTTTATATATTTAAAAGGAAAAGCAATTACGTTCTGGCTTTCTAAGGTGCTGGTATAGTAATAGGTCAAGTCAAACACCAAGACAGACAAAAAACAAGTACAAACCCTTTCAGGAAAGAGGGGGGGGGGAGAAGGGGTGATTGAAGTCAGATTTATCTTACGTTTTCCAATATAGTATCAAAAGTATAACAGAGGCGGAAAGACGGCTGTGTGTAAGGGGATTTTGCGATGACTGTGTGTAGTAGTTTCACATCTGACATGCACTTCCCACACCAGTTTGCGTTTGAAAAAATGGTGGCTGTTTGACAGAAAGCTGCCGTGGGGTAGGCACACATCTAATTATCTGATTGTGGTAAGCTGCATCGGCTGTGTGAATAGATAGACACTGCGTTGCCCTAGCGCCTCAGTGGGTTGTCTGAAAGGCACAGGTAAATAAATGAGGACGCTACTGTTACGCCAAGTTTGTGCAGATTCAGTGTGAAAGGGGCTACTGATATAAAATAGGTGACTTTAGAAGGGACACTTGTGAGTGAGTCAGCCCCACAACAGGACACTGATTTACTCCCAAAAACTATCCCTAACCCTGGAGTGGAACCCATGAAGATTGCAGCAACTTGTGACCAGAATATGAGCCGCGTCCAAAAGCCAGAACCAAAGATCCTATCGGTGTCAGCTCCAAGAATCCATCTGAGCACACTGACCCCCACACACACACACACACACACACACACACACATCATTTCAAAATGACTCACAGCATGATTGCATGCAGGAAACAAATTCGAAAACATATCTGAACCTAACCTCACAAATATCCAATGCCACAACTTTCAATTTCCAGTGATTTTCAGGTTTTAGGTGTTCAAGCCAAATGACAGGAACAGAATGATATCCATCTCACCATGGATGGGCTTTGCATTTGTTGTCAGTCTCGTGTAGAAATAGATCAAAGTGTCAAAAAGGACTTCTGCGTCATTGGTGCATAGAGTTAGTCGATAGAAGGGAAAGATGTGTGCGAGTAGCGACGCACTTCAAGAATTTGGTCGTGCAGCTCGATGCTCTACAGCCCCTCTAGGAAATAAAAACACAACCCCGCTGCGCACAATTACTTCATCACCATGCATACCAAAGCTTGACTCCCCCCAAAATAAAATCAATGCCATTTAGATTGATAGCATGGGCAATTATGCAGAAATGGCCAGCAGTGTGATGTTACCATAACACTTGAACAGGTAACAAGAGGTAGAACACAAGGCCATTTCCATACAATTACACCAGTGTCATAATATGGCCAAAACTCCCATTTCTCTCACTCACTCACTCACACTCACAGACACACACACACACACACCTACTGGAGCTCAACACAATACTATGCTATCAAAAGTGCATCCAAATGTACATGCTTTGAGACCAGCACCAGTAAGTACAATATTGACATCAACAGTAAATATCAAGTACATGGTGTTCTGAATGCCCCGCAAACACAGTCAGTCGGCTATCTGGTTGTTTTACAAGATGGGGAAAATAAGTCTCAATTGTTTTCCTTTAGTACTTCAACCACGTCTCGTGTAAAAATAAAAGTCGTGTCGGCCGTTCCAGGGAGGTGGTTAGCAGTGACGTCTCGCACAGGATCCTTTTTGTGCTTTCGTGTCTTTTGAATGTTTATCGTGTCAGGTTTTGTAATCTTATTTGACTGAGAGCAGACCCAATTGTCAAGCTATAAAAATCGGCAAAGTTACAAAGGACCACACAAAAGAGCAATGCAGCTAAAAGCGACATGATTAAAAGCTACTAAAAGCATCATCACCATCTACATCTATAAAAACACCAGATTGATGTGAGACCCCCCCCCTGCTTAACCTCTTGGTTAAAAACAATGCATAGTTAGAAGTTGATACAACATCCACTCCATTCAAGACTATGAACATTCGCTATCTTAAACTTGATAAAAGTGGACAATAGAAAATGTCTAAAGAATGACTTGAGACTGTTAACAGTCTTGAAGGCAAGAGAATATTTGCATTGGACTCTGTACACAAATAGTGTTACTTTAGATAACGCGTGGGCCAGTTATCATTTATTTTACAAACATCCGTTTCGGCAGTCTCCACTGAGAATTTATTCAAAATATAGCTCATTTTCAACATCATAAAAAGACTCAGAGAAAGTCATTTGCATAAAAACAATGCTTGTGTGCGACAACTCCTCTTGGTTTAGGGAAAAATGCTTTCAGTTGTTTTTGAAGGAATTTGATCTCTAAAATATTGCAGCTTTCAGGCCACTGTACCTAACGCATTGCTAAGGAAACACCACATCAATGTCCTGCTCTGACAAAGACACTGCAGCTTCCACTCATATACACTGTGTGTGTGTTTGTGTGTATATATATATATATATATATATATATATATATATACACACACACACACAGACAAACATACACTGTATATTTATGACCAAAATAGAGCACTGGTTAAAGTGTATCAAGGAATCAAAAAAGTGTGTCTAAGTTTCTAAAACAGGAGTTGGCTACATGCATATTCAATAAAAAGGCTGACTGAAATTAAAAACATTCTATAAAAAGACAAGGGAACAAAAATTGTGTACACTCCCTAAATTGATCTGTACATCATGCGTCTTATAAACACAGCTCAGAATACATTAAAAAAAATTAAAATAACAAAAAAGTATTTTTTCTGGGAACCGGTCCCAATTCATGATTTCAGCATGGTAGTTGGGTTGCGAGAACAAACTCATGAGATTAACAAGTCAAAACAGAAAACTATCTTGTTTCTATGGAAATATTAAGAGCCCTGGAATATTACAAGTGTTGGTTCAAGAGTTGATATTAAGATTCAAGATTGTTAATTGTCCCAAATTTGGCATAGAATGGTAGTCAGGGACAAATACTGAAAAAAATAAAATATATATGCGGATCAAATATTCAAACAAACATGATCAAAGAAAGGTTGTCTCTAAAATGGCACTTTCATCATTTTCATAGTGCCCGATGTGAAAATCTGAGCTACTTTCATCCTGATTAAAGTACCCACTCTTGACAGTGCACTTGGCTGTGATTGGCTGTTCAATGTGCATCCGAGGAACAAATTGTGAAGGTGCCCCCTCAAACAGGATTTAAAAAAAAAAAAAAAGAAGAAACGAAAAAAATAGAGGTGATGTGCTTCTCCTAATTCGTAAAGCACCACATTGAATAACAATACTCCTTTCATACTTTGCGACATATTTTACAAACACACGCGCACACACCAAATACGTAGCTCAAGCCTGATGAAGAGGACTTCTGTTGCAACTTACTGACAGTTGTTTAGGCTTAGGTACCTGCCAGATGTTTTAGGTAAGGAGATCACACAGTAAAAGCACACAGCTGACAGCCAGACGGGTCTCTCCCCCACGCCAACCTGGCAGCCTGCCGTCTCAGGCGAAGTACATTGTGCGCAGGGTGTCCTGGTGGATCTGAACAGCTTTGGCCAAGGCTTGTTGGTCACGCCCGTTGCTCTGACCTGATGTGTGACTGCCCTCGGCACTGAGAAGAGAAAAATCTGTGAGTGAACATTGTATGAGGCTTTTAAATGAGATGCAAGATGAGCTGTGAATGCGCGGGCGAATGTCTGTAGTCGATCCTCACCTGTCGTGCTCCTTGTCCACCAAGTGATAACGAGCTCGAAAAGCCACCAAATGGGCGTAATAGGCGGGCGCCGGGATGGAAACGGAGCGGGTGCAGCGCACGTACGTGTGGCAGAGTTGGTAGGTGAGTACCTGCAGCTCGTCGGAAGAGAAGTGATTGTCGTCCCACAGCACGTGGTAGTGAGACGGCCGGCTGGTACCCTGCACAGTTGGGATATTGACGATGCAGTTTCTGTCCTCGGGACATGTTAAACAGAAATGCCAACGCGTGTGCGGACACATTTGACAGCTACAGATTGTTTTTTTTAATTTTATTTTGCAAAGCAGCAAGAGAGCTTTGGTCCTGCTATTTTATAAATTCTAAACATCTACACTCTGACATTTGCCTTGGCATATTAACACTACATTTGTCATAGAATTAGAATATTTAGAAGTTGTATGAGTTTCCCACTTTATCATTCAAGGACTTTAATTGACATACCAACACACATCTACACATGATATGGCACATTTGATACCCAAGGTCCCAGATTAGCCTCATAAGTCCCAAGACTTGTGAAATAAATAGAATAAGAAAATAAGATCAAATAAGACAAGATTTAAAAAAAATAAAACAATAATAAAAATACTTATTTGCAGTTGTGAATGTGTGCAAAGGTGCAAATCAAAAAAGGATTTGGATGCAGCGAAAATACAAATGCCAGAGGCTTGAATTGTATATAATATTTACATGATTTTCATAGTTCTTTATACTTGAAAAGAATAAAGTGTTCATCTTGCACGGATGAATCTCATGTACGTAACTATTCACAGCCTTTGGACTCCAATTAAGCTATAGAAACATCTAAAAGATGTTTTTTCTCCAAATTCTTAAAATAATAATAATAATAATAACAACTCATATTTGTTTTTTAATCCATTTTGCAATAAGACTAATATTCTGTAAAATATGTGGAAGAGTGAAGCATTGTGAATAACTTTCCAGATGCAGTGTATTTGCTGTAAAGATGAAACATAATACAATATTGGATGCTACCATGCAATTTATTTTGCACCCTCAATGCAACTTTTGGTTGTATGCAAAGATGTGTATGTTAGTATGTAGATACTGCTGCTGTACTATGGTAACTTTCCTCACATTGTTAATAACTGTAGTCAGTCAGTCGAGAGTTAAATCCGATCTCACCTGTATGCCAGCGTGACTGCAAAGGTAGAAGTCGAATTCGGATGGGTGAGTGATTTTGGTGTCCACAGTGGTGCCTGCGGGAATGTTGCCACTCTTTCCAACCTTTACAAAAGCAACAACATATTTATTCAGTGTAAGCCTAAAAATATAAGCTGAAAGAATGCTGAGAAACACAATACTGACCCTCTCGTTCCTGTCTGTACAGAACAACCTGGTGTGGTGTCTCTTCTGGACAACTACAAAGGTGATACCAGGCTGGTAGTCCTTCTCAAGCTTGATGCAGGCCTCTCGTATTGCCAGCAGTTCGTGCTGAAGAACCTGGAGGCATATCAAATTATAGATCAAAGCAAAGATTCAAAATGTAAATATTTTGTACTCATATTTGTGCATTGTGTCTGGTATGTGCATTACCTGGTTGAACTGGCCCTCAGAGATGCCGTCACGGTAGTAGATGATTCTGGTGGGCTTGAAGCGTGTGGACTTGTAGAACTGGATGAGCAGCTCTCTCACCATGGTGGCCAGGTCCTGGATGATGTCCTGTCGGTGCTGCTGTACCCGAACGGTGGCGCAGTATCGGCTGGGGTGGGCGTCCATGCTACCTACGACCTGTGGAGAACAATTTTGTGGTGTATGGAGCAAGTCAGCTCTGAATATAATGCAAACTGTGAGAGGTTTCTTACAGCTGCAATAGAGGGCTTCTTTCCATCTCCTGCAGGAGGGTGAGTGACATCAGCACCGAGAAAGATGACAGGCTGCTGAAACACCAACGGTCTAAAACAAATATTCAAGTAGATGCAGAAGCTAAAACTTAAAACTAGTAGTAGGAGTTGTAAATACTTGGGCATATGCATTAAATATCAACCATATTTCGTAGGAATATAGTGGTACCTTGATTTAAGAGTTTAATTTGTTCCATAACGCAGCTTGTAAATCAATTTGTATATCAAATCAACTTTCCCTAGTGCAATGAATTGAAATGCAGTTTATGTTACGGCCCCCCAAGAGAAGAATGTAAGGAAATAAACTGGTTTCATGAAGTGTACTTACGGTACGTACAGTAGTATTCCTATGTTGGTTTTGTGCCTTTAAGGGGTGTGACCTAGCGAGTGAGATCAGGAGTTGAAGTGGTGGTGGTCCTACAGCTCCTTGTGAGTGATCCCATTTTTTATTTGTGTGTTTGACTGTTTATCCTGTTCAATAAATGGCTGAAAGTGCATCAGTGACAGTGGTCTCCTTGCCCATGCGAGGTCATTACAGTACCTTAATTGCTCCTTTTTTCACCTCTCTAAAATGCCGACGTATGAGAAATAACAAGCAAAAAAATAAATAAATAAAAAGGCAAGTGATGGCATGTAACTTGAAAAACGTATAAGTTGGGGCACTGTTAAGTCAAGGTAGCACTGCAATACACGATGCATCTACACTGACCGCCCCTGAGGAAGCAGGATGTTATTGACGCCACCCAGCTTGACATTGATCTTCAGACAGAGGTTGGAAAGGGTCTGCGGTGTCGTTTTCTGGACATTCTTCACCTGCACGCACTGCGTGGCCATGCCAAGGACTGTGTCTCCAACACGCTTAACCTCAGCTACAATACGAAGGAATTGGAGGTGACCCCACAATAATGAAAGAAGGACCAGAAAAGTGTGACTGGATCCCTCACCGTAGACAGGAGTCTTCCCTGGGAGGATGACTACGACGAGCTGGAGGCCCTGGTATGTGTACTTCAGGTGTCTGAACATGGGCTCCACGCTGTCGGCGCCCTGGGCGTACTTACAGAAACAGGGTTGACCCTGAATGGGCATGCCTGCATCCCGGGAGATCTTCCTGAGCTGATCTGTGAATGCTCTAACACAGGGGAGAATGGTTTTTTTTTTGGTTTGTTTATTTTTTTTACTGGTTCAGGAAAAGATGTGTGTGCATATTGTAATACAAAAGCTCCATGAATGTGACTCACTTGAGTAAGAGTTCAGTGCACTGTCTCTGTGGCGCGAAGCATGCGATGGCCCACACTTTGATTTCAATGCCGGTGTGGAACTGCTTGTTCCTCATGTCCCAGACGCCCTGGATTGGCGTGGCTATTGCCTTGTTCTAAAAATGACAATGAAAGGAGCTTTGTCACAATATTCTTGTAGAGGAGTCTTAAACATTCACTGTACTTACAACTGCTGATGGACATACCCTGCCTCCGTACAGAATGGAGGGTGCTTGGAGGACACGGCCATTCACTTCTGTCATCTCGTCCCTCACCATCACTCCAAATTCGCGAACATATGGGTCAGTGTTGAAGTTGGCGCTTCTCATCTGGACACAAGCATGTTGTGTTCCGTTATGATTAAAGGTTGATGTAAAAAGAAAATATGGGGTTCGGGGGTATGGTTGGTTCACAGTGAAGTTCTGTTCATATGGCGCGACAAATCCCTATTTTTGGTTTAGAAGTTGTAATGACATCACTAACCTATGCTAAGGCAGTTGTAAAGTCACTTATTCTGTTTTTGTTTGGTCAATAAAGCAATTTAAAGTGCACTGGCTGCTATGTCTATCCCTGACCAATATGTTCTAACTCGCAGTGGTAGGCGATATTAAATTAGCTAAGATAGATACCTTGGACTGGTGAGGTACATTAGTTCTGTTGTACTTTATCTTCTTTTTTAGGTGTGAAATAATCCTAAAATTCTCCATCCTATTTCTACACAGAGTGGTGCGTGTCTGCAATAACATTAGTCTGTGTGGAAAACTGATCACTGCAGTGCTTCTACGAAGAGAATTTGCTTTTATTTATTTTTTTTAGCAATCGAATTATTCAAGTTACTCAATTAATCGTACCTCAGAAATAGTCTCAACGTTACAAAGCGCCCTTGTGTCTAAATTTAATCCAAGACACACTTATGCTTGATCCAAGATTAAAAATGCTAAATTATTCACATATCTCGCTAGCACTCACCAGTTTACTAATTTCATCCTGACGATCGGGTGCCGATCTAGCAGTGGCACGGATCATCGTAGAGGTCTGATTGTCTGTCAGTTTTTTGATGCAGCGCTGTCCCGCAACTATGTTACACACCTGAAAATACACCAACAGGTTTTAGAAAAAAAAAAAAAAAGAGCAGGCGGATGACATGACTTGGGTCCGTTGGTGGTTGCTTACTTCTAGAGGCAGGTAGGTGTGCTTTTGCTCCTGCCCCACCTGTAGACACGGCAAGTGAGGGTACCGCAGCATAAGTTTGTACTTATCTTTGAAATACTGCGCCACGGTGCATTCAATAGTTTGGCCGTTCTCCTGCTGCAGGGGGAACCTGAGTGAGGAGAAAACAGCATGACATGTATATATTTTTTTTATATATTTTTGACTTTATACACTCAATCCGTATACAGTAAAGGGGTTACAATACTTCCTTGACACCAGTTACTATTTTCCAATTAGCCTTTGGTTCCACCTTGTGGCATTTTAGGGTATTCCAAAAAGGGCACAAATGCACGAATAGGTGTTTTACAGGTTAAAAAAACAACAACTAATAGTTGAATTCGGGATGAGCGAACCTTGGATAGGCGAGGGTCCACCGTATTTCTGTTCCTACGGCGAGGATTGTATTTGGGTTGGGACAGACAGCAGAGGGGGATTTTTTAAAAATAAATAAAAATCCAAGATTATTCTTACGTTTGATGGCTGGCTGGTCTTCTGGTCACATTGCACACTCTGTATTTCCTCTTCATCTGTCCACAATGTGTGATCTCTACTTTCAGGCCTGCAATGAAGAATCGTGCCAAAGTTTTGTGATTCCAAGTAATATACACAGTGAGAAAGAGTTGTTTTTAAAAAAATAATAATAATTTAAAAAAAAAATGATAATAATGGACACGGTACCTTTTATTTCTTTGGTAAATTTAACTCTTTGAGAGTCTGTTAAGGGCTTCTGTTGTTCTTCAATGCTTTTAAAATCCAAGACCTCGCACATGAACTCAATTACAGGTTGAGCTTTATAGAAGGCAGTGGCTGAAACTGCAAAACCAAAAAAAGGTTTTAAAAGGAAATTCAATTCAGAAGTTAAATTCAGAAAAATGACGAAGACAAACTTGGAAATTTACCGTCGATATTGAGCATCATTTTCCAAAGAGAAGGCCTGACAGATTGGTGGAAGCCAAACCACACCTCTCTGCCACCACCGAGGGGGTTTGAACAGCCCTCTGAAGGAGTGAAGAAAGAGCGGCCGACTGGCGTATACCTGACACAAAAAAAATTTTTAAAAAAAATGGGATGGTTTTAATCAAAACTGAGCATTAAAGGTGCAGTTTTTGACAATTCAGACAAATTAGATTGTGGTGTACCAAATGATTTGGTCAATAAGTGTCACACGCCTCAAACGGCAAACAGACATATGCCACAAGATGGTGACAAAACACTACTTTTGTTTTAATAAGGCTCCTAAACTCACACTTCCTTGCCACCAAGATAATACCAAAGTAGTACTTTTATTGCTTTGGCATGAATGTAAAAACAGAAAATCAGTATGTTTTTTTCAGAGAATATTGGCAGACAGGCTGAAAAAAAAAATAATAATAATAATAATAATACGAATAGGTGAATTTGCGAATAGTAAACTACTAATATGAGGGGTTTCATTGTACTGCACATCCACAGCATGTATATGTTCCAATACAATATATTTGTGTAACAAAATGATCAGGTTTCAGTCAGGTCAGCTCAAATACAACAGTTAGCTGTTTTAAATGGCATACTGAACCAATTTTGAACCAATTTTGACCCACGTTCAGAAAAAACTATGTATTTGGACGTACCTCATAGAGGGCAAATGTCTCATGACCACATCCAGGGCTTGTATGGTCTCAAAGGGGACACTGGGTAGCCGTCCTGACAGCGCCTCGTGCAGAGCTTGCAGGCTAACGCACGACACCCACTTGATGGATACTTTGAAGCTGCGGTCCTTGCCCTCCCCCGGAATGGTCACCTCGAGCTCCACCTGTAAAGGATCTGTTGGGATAAATTCTGGCAAGTCGAACATTCATGCCGTCATAAAAAAATGACATACTTTGTCTCTGCCTATGGGCAAGGGCATGGCTGTGTACAGGTTCTTCCTGCCGTCATACACTGGCTTTCGATCCCCAAAGATCTGGGTTTTAAAGTGCTGGACCATGTGCTCCACAATTTCACTGAGAAAGGGGAAAAACAAACAAATTATCCCCCCGGGATTTCGACATCATTGAAAACAAGCCAGCACAAACTCGAACGCACCGGTTGACCCTCCTGGGACATTTCTCTGGCTTGATGTCAATGTCATAATGGTACACTTCCAGTTTGGGGATTTCCATCTCAAAGAAATTGGCCTGAAGCTTGATTGTCCTGCCCATGGTGCCAAAGTCTGGCCTTGAGGGTGGCTTGAACACATATTCTGGCACTGGGGAAGATGGCGGCTCTAAAACAGAAAGCAACACACAGTTAAAATAACAGCAAGTGATGCAAAGCTCCTTTTCCACTAATCCGTAGTGGTTGACTTGGTTTGGTGCGGTCAGTTTTCCACTAGTACCACAGAAAAGTGAGAAAACCATGCCACATTGAAGACATCGGGAGAACAACAGTCTATGCATTTACTCCTCAACATGCTTTCATTTAAGGACACTGAGGGCAAGAAAAGAGGCTGCTTCAGAAACCTGGAGACTGTGACTAGATAATATAAATAGTACGGGATTTTTGCATATTTTCAAGCAAAGAATGTCATGTTTGTCCTGTACGTTAGATGAAACGGCACTGCTGTTTTTTCCTGAACACCATGGGCAACAGCAATGCTGATTAGGCATGTAAGCATACACTACATTGACTTGCTCCAATCAATTAGCAGGGAATTTAGGTAAACTTAAATGCCGGTTGTTTTTTTTGACAGTCATGATTACACCGCCGCTTCCATACATCAACCACCACAGGCAAGCGCGTCATGAGTTACGCACACCTTCAAGCAGACTGCAAGGAAATGAACATGTCGGCTTTGCAAATGTGACACGCCCAGATAAATTGAGCAGGGAAAAGGCCAAAAATCTGAAGATGGAAATGGTACAATTGGTGTACAACTTCAACCTAAATTCGGTGAAAAATTATACCCTAAAGGTCAAACCATCATCATGGATGTTGTCGTGGATAATAGCTTTTTCTGTGAAGGGTACCAGTGATGGCGGCACGGTGGCCGACTGGTTAGAGCGTCAGCCTCACAGTTCTGAGGACCCGGGTTCAATCCCCGGCCCCGCCTGTGTGGAGTTTGCATGTTCTCCCCGTGCCTGCGTGGGTTTTCTCCGGGCACTCCGGTTTCCTCCCACATCCCAAAAACATGCATGAATTGGAGACTCTAAATTGCCCGTAGGCATGACTGTGAGTGCGAATGGTTGTTTGTTTCTAAGTGCTCTGCGATTGGCTGGCAACCAGTTCAGGGTGTACCCCGCCTCCTGCCCGATGACAGCTGAGATAGGCTCCAGCACGCCCGCGACCCTAGTGAGGAGAAGCGGCTCAGAAAATGGATGGATGGATGGATGGATGGGTACCAGTGATGACAAAAAGGAAAAGAACAGATTGTTGTACCAATCTCCAATGCATGTCACAAATGGTGAGCGGATTTACTTCAGTTGAGTTTTATCCAGTGTTAACATCTCTTCATACTTTTATGACAGTTTGGAATAGCAACACATTACTAGCAGTTCATAAAGGTTTTATGACTGCGACAGATTGGGGTACAAACAAAATAATTTATTTTATTATTTTCTTCCCTGTGGAAAGTTTTTTTTTTTTTTAATTACAACACCTTTGAAGTGCAACAGCGTCACAGAATGAACTGTGTTGAACTTTGGGGATTTCAATTTTAAATTTTAATTTGGCACAACAAATGGCAGTCTGAGTGGTTTGCATGAAATCAGCCTTTCGGTTGTAGATAGCACAAAAGACTGGACCAGCAAAACCTGAAACCAACCCATCTAGATGCAGTTCCCAAGCTACTGCACAAGGCAATGCTCTTCAGGACAGAAATATGCAACATCTCGTATTAATAGTTGAAAAGATCATGTAGAATTGTGCAATTTCCAAATAAATCACTTTTTCCTCACATTCGTTTGAAAAGTCAGTATCATGAATGACCTGTGTGCGTGTGTGTGTGGGGGATCAGCCCCACCCTCTGGCCCTTCCATGTAGCTCTAATTTTACATTTAAGAAACCACTGAGCCCAAGGCAAAACAACCAATTAGAGACAGAAGGCGTGACGGACAAGGTGTTAATCACTTGCCGTGCACCTGCAGGCAATACTGAAAGCAGGCACACCCCCGCAGCCTCACGCCCAAAGTGAGCTGGAGCCTATCCCAGTTGACTTGAGGTAAGAGGTTGGGTAGTCCCTGGACTGTGCGCCAGCCAACTGCGGTCTTTGGACATATAAAACTTTACTCAATAAAAAGAAACTCACATTTACCGCAATCGTAGCAGGATAATTGTGTGGACTTACAACTTCAACAGAGAAACTTACCAGAGCTGGCCGACCCAGAGGAACGTGGTGCCTCACTCATCTCCGTAGCTAAACGACAACAAAATACATGTTAACAATGCTCGTACTTAACTCAGAAGTTTTCAGAGAAAGCAGCATGTGTCAGACATCTACATTTGTCCTCTCAAAATGATCAGATACATTTTGATACCTTCCTGTTTTTTTAAGGATGTACTGTACCATAAAGGTTGTGCATATACATTTGAATACATCCGTTATCAATATGAACCCAGAAGGGCTCAAACAAGCTGTTTATCTGAAGTAGAGGGATCCACCCATTCCACTCCAGATTATGACCTTAAAGTAAAAGTGACTAACATTTTCAAACACTGGAAAAAGAAACACACTTGGTGGTCGTGGTGGATTTTAATCCAAGTTACCAGTGGAAAAGCATCAAATAACGCAGAACCATTCTAAACTAATTAGGTCAACTATAACTAACAGCACAACTGCAATGTAGGTCCGCCACCCTCTAACAGAGCTTTTTCTTATTTAGACCAAACGCATGAGCTATATAGAAACATGGCTTTAGTAAAGTGTATGTAACATAAGCGTATTTACATCTTTACCTCAGCTAAGATTGGGGATGAGATTAGATAGCACGGCAAGGCGCTAAATATTCCACCAATTTAAATTTATCCGAGACACACAATCGTCATAACTGATCCGGTAAACACTACATTTTATCATTTGTCCGAATAATAAGCACACTTTATTGCACATCCAGCCCCAAGCTCGCATTTCGAAGCGCACTACCACAAGTTTCGAGGAACGAGGTAGGCTCGAAGCTAACGTGGCTAACAGCAGCTTGTTGTTGCACGCTAAGCTTGCTCTCCAATTACTGCTGCACGTAACACTGAGCTGAGCTTCAATGGGTTGTGCGAACCAGCTCCATAAAACGAATAGCAACTAACACTCACACTCGATGTTGAGTTCAAATAGGAAGCAAAGGCCCTTTACGGTTGTGTTAATTTTCGCTAGCTGTGACTTTAGCAGACGCTCGTGTTAGCTTGTACCACTTACCTCCAGCAGTGGGATACATTTTGTCGACTTTTAAACCTGTGTCGTGGCCGTGAAAATACTCCACTTTACGTCGGCGATTTCCAACCGAAACTCATGCGTGGTCGAAAAGTAGTTGGGTACAACACAAGGGAATCCAAGTTGGAAAATTGTTATACTTGCTAAACACTTGGAGTCGATCATCCTAGACGCGGCCCCATCCCCCCAACTCACAAAACCGTAGCCGAGTGAGGAGAAGCTAGCGCAAAAAAAAAAAAAAAAAAAAAAAAAAACCTTGGTGAATACAAATAGTTCCCCTGTGCTTACTTCCGGCTTCGGTTACGTCTTTCCTGCCAAACTTGTTGAGTTTTTACCACACGAAAATTATTTTTATTCTGGCATAATATAGATGTGTGCGATTCATTATTATATTATATTTGGGATATTTTGGTCTTCTATGTATATACTTCAAATGAGGTTTTACTTTTGTATATTTGTGAACCTCTCCAATTTGTTGTTTAGTAAACTTCCGTGGGTGGGGAACTATCTTGGTGATTCAGCTGAAGACGTCAGACGCAAGTCACGCATGTTACAAATGTCGTGATTTTAACGATAATATCTCAGTTTAACATTTTTGGCGAATATTATAATGTTAATTCATAAATATCTGTTAAACTTTACTGCATACGGTTCTCAACCGTCAACAAGAATGGCGCGCTTTCGCTATGTAAAAATCTATTTCCGGGTCATGGAGGCCGGGTAAACGGACGTACACGAAAACGCGAAGAACGTTCACCGGTTAGTTATTCTGCCTTTTGAGAGAGAGAGAAAAAAAGTACTATTACAAAATACAACAACAAAAGGGCGATCCTCAAATTAAATGTTCATTTTACTCGATATTTTAAACACATTTTTGAATATATCCATGACATCCGGGTACTCACGTCAAATTAACGTATTTCCAGTTGGGTATTTTAGGAGCGCCATGTGCAGCTACATGATTATCACACAAGTCGTCGCTGTTCACCACTGGATGACAGCATTATTTTCTTCATTGTGTCATTTGTTGATCCATTTGAGGGTTAATACACATTTCGTGGCACGTGATGCATTAAAATAATTGCCTAACAGGCAAGGATTGGTTGTCGGGTGATGTTTGGATATTGTGCGCGTGTAAATGCTTATAATGGTTGCGTGGGAGATGTTTTATTTGAGGAGTTGCTTATTAACCTGCACAAATAGTGCTTAAAAAACAACAACAAACAGAACAAATGTTGACGTTATTTTACTTATGTATGTTTCTTCCATGCGGTAATATTTGATTTACATTAGGTAAATGGGTTTCGTAATTTGGTAAGGAATTTGTAATAACAACTTGCGGATGTATAAATAATGTTTAACTGTAGTTTTACGGTGTATGTAGAAATGAGAAATTGACAAAAGTCGAATTGCTTCCACACGAGAGTGCAGACACATTCGCCTCTAATAAGGAAGCTGGCAGTGTGAATTGAGAGTAGCTGCGTGTGCGTGTGTGTGTGTGTGTGCACGTGTATGAGTTTGTGCGTCCTGGCCAATGGAACCAGATCCTCCCTGCAGTGCGTAAGAGCGCGTTTCGGATTTAACCAAGTCTTTGCTGCGCGCCTGGCTGCAGTCTGCACCAGAGCCCGACGACCTGAGACTATTTCCACAATGTCAGTGTAGTTTCCACCCCACTTTGGAGCCTCAACGTCTCGTTTTTTTTGGTTTTCTTTTTGTTTGTTTTTTTGTTCGTTTATGTTTGCCTTTGTTTTACTCATTTAACTGTTGCGAGCGTTCCCTTCTGAAGTATGACTGGAGTATTTGACCGGAGAATCCCGAGTGTCAAACCTACAGATTTCCAGACGTCTTTCCAGCTCTCCGCCATGCATCATCCCTCCCAGGAATCTCCTACTTTACCCGAGTCCACCGCCACGGATTCTGGCTACTACAGTCCCGCCGCTGGAGTCTCTCACGGCTACTGCTCGCCCACTCCCACCTCGTACGGAAAGCCGCTCAATGCCTATCAGTACCAGTACCCGGCCGTGAACGCATCTGCAGGGAATTTTCCGACTAAATCTTACACAGACTACAGCGCGTACACGACCCCAGCCTACCACCAATATGCTGGTGCCTACAGCAGAGCTCAGCCAAGTCCACAAGGTAAGACGCTATTGTTAAAAAAAATATATATATAAATACATAAGAAAATTAAAATATATATATATATACAGTATAGCCAACATTGCATCGATTATACGTGTAATTAAAAAAAGGCATTTTTAGATTTCATTTGTTATATGGCATTTGTTTTGTTTTTTTGGGTGTGTGTGTTTTTTAATTTAATTTCGCTTCAATGCCAACCTTAATAATGCTATTTATTTTGTGCAGAAAAGGAGATTGCGGAGCCCGAGGTGAGGATGGTGAACGGGAAGCCGAAGAAAGTGCGGAAACCTCGGACCATCTACTCCAGTTTCCAGCTGGCAGCCCTGCAGAGGCGCTTCCAGAACACGCAGTACCTGGCCTTGCCCGAGAGAGCCGAACTGGCTGCATCGCTCGGTCTGACGCAAACGCAGGTGACATTTAAGAACATTTGGGATTTGGTTTTTTTTGTTTGTTTTTTTGCCTTCAATCCGTAGATTTTTATTTCGTGCTTCATTTCATTTAAAAAAAAGGGGAAAAACCTGCGTAATTTTCGTCCACTGCGTCTTTTCACAATGCGTATGCTTTATAATTGTGCCATTTGCATGAAATACTAATATATATATTTGTGTTGTTGTGGTTGTTTGTGTGTTTTCCAGGTGAAAATCTGGTTCCAGAACAGGCGATCCAAACTGAAGAAGATCATGAAAAACGGCGAGCTCCCCCCGGAACACAGCCCCAGCTCCAGCGACCCCATGGCGTGCAACTCGCCGCAGTCCCCGGCCGTGTGGGACGCACACGGGCCCTCCAGGCCTCACAGCCTGCAGCCGCAAAGCCTCAACACGTCGTCCTCTAACTTTTTGGAAAGCTCGGGGTCGTGGTACACGTCCTCGGTCGGCACCTCGGTGGCCGCCCACCTGCAGACCCCCAACTCGATACAACACTCGTTGGCTCTCGGAGCGGGGACGTTATATTGAAGAAAACAAAAAAAACAACACAAAAAAAACAAAAAAAACTGTTGTTCATTGCATTTTTTTTTTCCAAAAAAAAAAAAAAAAAACTTCTATGGGACTCGTGTTGACATTTCAGGGGAATATGCAATGTATTTGACAGTCATAGAAGAAACGTGTAAAATGTGTAAATGTGTGCATGTAATTTATTGCATTTTTTTGGAAGACTATTAAACGTTTAAATGCAAGCTTCGATTCTATTCTTCCGTCTTATCTACTCTGCGACACAATATCGCTGACATAAAAAAAAATGACAGTAAGCCTCGGGTAACATTTTTATTATTATTTTTTTTTTTTAAATGACATGCTTGTAAATCGCAGCTGCGGTAGCGAGATGAATTATTCAGATTATGTTTCACTTGGCACGCCCTGCCATTTATTTCCATTTTTATGGATTCGCAAAACACATTAACACACATCCGTCACTGAAATGATCATTGAAAAGGAAACCCAGACATTTATTGAATATTCTTTTTTATATGTATACATTTCTAGAACATACAATAGTTGCATTTCTCTTCAATGCATTTTACGTTTTAGCTCTAACATTTGTCAAGGTTATTTTGTTTTCGACTCGACTGCAAGAATTGTTTTTTTGGGGGGGGTTTTGTTTTGTTTGTGCTTGCAGACAGTCTGCAGTCTCCTTCGCTTTGTGTCCCCTACAATTAGACGCTTTGAATGGCAGCGAGGGGGCGATGGGGCGATGGGGTGGGCGGTGGGTGGCGGTCGGTGGTGGGGGGTGGCGGCAGGGCGATCTGAGACAATCCGCATTCCTGTGGGGGTAGGCCGGCTCCAGAGCTCTGCCACTCCCGGCCGCAGACCACCTTCCGGGGGAAAATCAAAATCCTCCGCAGCGCCGCCGTGAAACCACGAAACAAACCTTGCCACTTACGAGACATTTTTAAGCGTTTGAAATGGAGCTAATTGGATTTTCCCGAGCATGCGCAC
This sequence comes from Phyllopteryx taeniolatus, assembly GCF_024500385.1. Lineage (NCBI taxonomy): Eukaryota > Metazoa > Chordata > Actinopteri > Syngnathiformes > Syngnathidae > Phyllopteryx > Phyllopteryx taeniolatus. The sequence continues at coordinate 9,978,997 of NC_084522.1, forward strand.
AAAGCTCATACTTACGTTTTCTTTTTTTTTAACGATACACTAAATGCACACTTCTCTCAAACTCATATATTTCGAAGCCACGTGTTGTTACGTTTGACCCCTGACACGCAATTCTGCGTCTTGATCACGTGCACTCTTGCAGCTCAAGGTAGCTATTTAATAGGTCACTATTTTCAGATTTGCAGACTAATTAATGACCGCTGTGTTCTTTATCGTTATTTGCCCCCTCCCATATATGTCGAGATAATGGCAATCCATGTCATATTTTAGCATGCCTAATATGTGTTGAGAGGGCGAAAGTAGGGGAAACCCTCTTCTTAACCATTTTTTATTCACTCAAGGCTTTAGTATTTTACATTTAAAAACAAAAATTATAATAATATCACGACACATCACCGAACAAAAATGTCAAAAAAAGTGGATACCACAGGTTAATTACCTTCTAGCATTTTGTGGAACAGCATTTAATCATCCGGCCTGTCACTATACGTCACCGGATAATTGAGCAAAGATAAAAAATAATTTGTAGTAAATACATTTGTGCACCAATGAAGTGAAATTGGATCATTTCCCACGCCACACCTGATGGTTAAATCACCGCTGTGGACCGTATAAACTCGCGTCCTATATATTCACCAATCACACACACACACACACACACACACACACTATTAAATGGAGAGCTCCAGTTTATTCACAACCGAATATTTTCCAGCTACTCCCAACCCCCACGGCCCACTGTTTTTTTTTTTTTGTTTTTTTTTCAAATCGAGTAAAAAAATAATGACAGTTAGTTTTACTGGACAGCTCCAACTGTAACACTCCAAAATAATTATTCTCCATGCAGGATTACTGCCTCCATTATCATAATCTGGACATTGACAATTACCTATAATTTGCAAAGATGCGCACGGTTCTTGATTGCAGAAGGCCCCCCCCCTCCACCTCACCTCGCCCCCCATCCCCCTCCTCTTCTCTCTCCCAAGCCCGCCATCACTAAACAGTGACAGTAATAACAGCTAATTTTGCAGGCAATATATAAGAGCTTACCGCGGTGTGCAAACACTTTCCCCACCTGGATTTGCTTATTTGAGCCACCGACCGACGGTGCACGCCGAACATTGTGTTTTTTTTCTTGTTTTTTGTTTTTGTGTGTGTGTCTGTGTGAGAAGCATACATGGAAGGTAAGGTTGTTTATCCCTTCTTAGCGTGCTGCGGTGCAAAAGTCGATCCCGTATTTGCATTGTGATTTCCCGGGCAGGTGTTGGGATACACGTCGTCAGGTGCACGGCAACGTACATGAGGAAAACCACCGGTTGGCCACTTCATTAGGGACGCCTGCGCTCCCAGATCCAATGCAACTGCATTATTATGGATACACTATACTGTATAGTTGTCAGCTGCAAACTTTCTATCTATCTATCTATCTATCTATCTATCTATCTATCTATCTATCTATCTATCTATCTATCTATCTATCTATCTATCTATCTATCTATCTATCTATCTATCTATCTATCTATCTATCTATCTATCTATCTATCCATCTATCCCTCTATCTATGATGTAATGTAGCCTTCTTTAGCGGACATGAAAGGTGTTATTTGTGGTATTTGTTGATGTTTACCCACGTTTTTGCATGCTTGCCGATCACACCTCTCGAATGGGCCATGCATGGTGCAGAGGGCCCCCGTAGTGTGTGTGTGTGTGCGTGTGTGTGTGTGTGTTGTGTGTGTGTGTGTGTGTGAGGGGAGGGTGGAGGTGGGGGGTGGGGGTGGTGGTCCCAGGTAGTCTGAATGTGCGCCAGTGGGGCATCCGCGACTTTGACAGCTGCACGGAGCCTTTTCACCAGTCGTCATTTCAGATAATATCCCCAACGCTCTCTCCTCTCGGCAATTTGTATATGAATAACCGAATAATCTCCCCCCTTTGTTCCATCCGCGCTACCTCCAAACCAAAATAAAGATGCCTTTTAGTAGTAAAGTGGTAGAAAATTACAGGTAATTATCTTTGACGGTAAAAACGCTGTAATCAGCGGGCTACATCAAAAATTACCCTAATTATGCCTGCATTTATGAGAAAGAGGGGGGAAAAAAGCCTGACTTGGATAAAAACCCTGCAAATTGTCCCAAATATCTCCTTCATATTGAGCGCCGCTGCAGCTGGCTGCTTTGTTCGGCATCGATCCCGCGGAGCTTGGCATTTAACGGCCTGCATTAGGACGGAGAGACGGAAGAAAACATTTTGTCAATACTTGCAATAATTGAGGGTGGAATGACCTGCATGCGGCGACAGTCTTTGGGGGTGAATGGAGGCAGCGGTAAGTTGGTTTCCTCGCTCTATTCTGTCGCTGCTTTACATCTCGATGGCGCGTTTCTGCATGCGATGTTGGCCCAATATGACAGAGAATTGGTTGGATTTTTGAAGCACACACACACGGCACGTTTTCAGTCACGGTTTACTCAATCTCACAGAACATATGTACAAAAGTCAAATGGCTATTTACAGACACACAATCCCCCCCCCCCCCAAAAAAAAAAAAAAAAAAAAAAAAGCAATGCACAAGTCCTCATGTCAACGCAGGCCACGTGGGTCAGTCTTTGCCCAAAACGTGGCTCAAAAGTCGCTGACAATATTTGGTGTATTGACGTGACGGGTGACAGCGGAACAGTCATATGCTTAAAAAAAAAAAAAAAAAAAAAAAGAAAAATGTCAGTCCCTCCTTTGTGAATGTTTATCCGAATGGAGGCCAGTCCCAAATTCCAGGCCGCCACCGGAGACCTCCATAGTCTATCTCTGCATGGAGTCCTGGTGCGGGGATGAATACCAGTGAGAGTAGCCCGGCATGTAGCTGCTGGCTGCCATGTTTACTCCTTTGGATGAGGCCGAGACGTCCCACATGGGCGGGATGGACGGGGAGCGAGGGGAGAGGTTCATGGAACCCGGCATGGGGTCGCTTTCGAGCGGGTTTCCTCCTTGCTTGAGCAGCTTCTTGAACTTGGACCTCTTGTTCTGGAACCAGATCTTGACCTGCGCACCGACAATACATAACATTAGAAACGAATACAAGCCACTCAACTGCTGGAAATAGTAGCAAGTATGCATGCAGAAATGCGAGCGTGCCTCTACCTCGTCCGTACCTGCGTTTGCGTGAGTCCTAAAGAGGCGGCCAGCTCGGCCCGCTCAGGTAAGGCGAGGTACTGGGTTTGCTGGAATCGGTGATTCAGCGCCTGCAGCTGCAAACTGGAGTAAATGGTCCTGGGTTTGCGGATCTTCTTGCCTTTGCCGTTAAAACGAATCTCCCCGTTTTCAATCACTGTCGTTTTCTGCTGCTCTGCAACAACAACAACAACAACAACAAAAGAAGCAATTATCATTCTAAACCAACCAAGGAAAACTGTTTTGAAATACCCCAAAAAACGTGATATCTTACACATGTGGCAGTGCGGGACGCCCACGACCCCCCATCCCCACCCCCCCACCCACAGCCCCCAGCCCCCCGCCCCCCTAGCTGTCATTTTTCTGATATTGCCGGTAATGACATGTCAATTAAATGCTAATTACAACATTCAAGGCTGCCTGATTTCTATTCGCGTGGTTCGGATGATCACACCCTGTTGTTGTTTCTTTTTTGGGAGGTGGGGGGGGGGGAGGGTGAGGAGGACACAAAACATAAAAGGATGGCCGCAGGGAACACAATCGAATGGAAAACGGGGGGTGGGGGGTGGGGGGGCGCTTTCGGTCTTACCTGCGCCGTCTAACCTCGTCTGTCCTCCCGTGTTGTTGTGGTAGGTGGACAGGTAGGGGCTGTGGTGCGGGTGGCTGACGTAAGGGTAGGCTAGGGACCTGTTGTAGGTGTTGCCGGCCGGATAGGCGGCGGTGTTGTCGTGCTGGTGGTGGTGCGTCCCCGAGTGGAGACAGTGCAGCGGGTAGTGGGCGCCCGCCATCGACGGCGAGCTCTGCTGCGAGTGGGACTGCTGGCCGAACTCCATGAAAGCAGACTTGGACGAGTCCTGCGCCTCCAGACCGTCAGCCATCGTAGTCATGGTCATCATCGAAATTTTCCTGCCTTGAGAGCACTCACCTCCCTCTCTCTCAAGACCGAATCGGCTTCGTCTCTCTCTCTCTCTCTCTCTCTCTCTCTCTCTCTCTCGCTCTCTCTCTCTCTCTCGCTCTCTTTCTCTCCTCTTTTCCAAATGTCTTCCCGGATTTTCCCCCTGCGCAAGCGACTTTAATTCTTCATCCAGTGATATTCTCACTCAAAGTCAACTAGAAGAGGAGGGAGATATTTTTGTTTTGTTTTTGTTTTTGGTTTCACTGTTAAAATCTCGCCCTTGCTTGCAGACTTGGTGCAGACACTACAAGTAAAATGGTTTGTCTCCAAAGGGCAGCGCCTCCCTATTGGTCATCGGGGGCGCGACGTCATCACGCGGGGCTGTGCATGCGCTTCACGGAGACTTGAGCTGCATGGAGTTAACCCACCTTACCAGCTCCAACGCCAACTACGAGGGGGGAATAATACGGGATGGGAAAGACGCCTAATTTCCACAGACGAGCTGAGCTGCTTGGAATTGCCCCATCGCTTTTCCCTCTTTTTTTTCCTCCTTTCTCCCAAACCCAAACACCCAAATTGTGCAGAATGCACAATAATGTGCAGCCTAAGGAACCAGCAGAACATTTGCTTATTTTTTTTTCCATCAGCATCACACTCTAACTTTACTTCCTTTGAATTAATTCCGTGTAGGAAATCATGAACATGCAGAAAAAAATATATTTCATATAAATATGCATTCCCCACAGTCGATTGGATAGTTGCATCTTTAAAATTCTATTTATTTATAAACAAATGGAAAAAGGAAGGAAATAAAATGACTAATCAATGTATATGTTTGCACTGCCCCTTACAATTATCATGAAACAGATTCAGCCCCTCCCCCTCCTTTTTTTTTTTTTTTTGCAACGTCTTTGCAGCTCATAACAATTTATATTAGATTGCACTAACGATTGAAAAGAAACAGGCACATGCCACCTCTAATAATTCCAAAAACAAAAATATTATGATTATGATCATTATTATTATCCAAATGGTGCCATGGGTGACTTGGAAGATGCTCTACATTCCAATATAATGTGTCAGTGTCTTGTTTTCCCCTGCTGTGGGGCCTGACAGGCTCCTCTGAGAACGTCGCCACACTGGACTAAAATCATATTTAATTTTGCATAATTGCAAAAAAATAAAAATAATAATAATCGTGGCGAGCGCGACTATCTACACACCCCCCCCCCCCCCCCCCCGCCCCCCACACCCCCTTTTTGCAGAGTATAGCATTTAGGCATCTCATACAAGGGCCATGAAAATACTGTAATTACGTTCAGTCAAGGTACTGCGAAGACCTATTTGATTAGCGGGCACACTTTACTCAAATTGCAGCCATAAAATTTACAACAATTCCCCGTAATGATGGTGGACAGGCTTTATTTCGGGAGGGTGGAATAAAAGTGGATATAGCATAAATTATACCCTAATTACACGCCAGTGTTGCCTCAATTATCCTCTTATCAAGAATGGTCGTCTGAACGCGGCGTTCAGTTTCACTTTTCTGCCTTTGTGCAGAACAACAACTTGGTACCTCGCTATTGCCGTCAACTACGGTTGTTATTTACTTGGTGCGATTTAAAAGTGCAACAACCCGGCTGCCGGATCATCATTTTTACAGCAGCAGCAGACCAGGAGAGAAGCACACATAGGCGGGCAAACCTCTGCAGCAACACGTCCACGTGGATTTATTTACACCCCCAGCCCCCATCTATTCTTTCATTTTATTAATAGGAATAAAATGCAAGTACTTGGGACTGTTAAGCCAGGAGGGCTGCAGGTAAGAGTTAATTATCTATTGTGGTATTGCAAATGTTATCGCTGAGGAACATTTCGTGAGTTTGGTCAACACTCTTTGGTCTCCCAGTTCGAGGAGAATCTTTCCAAATATTTGATATGCCGATTGGAGCAGTGGTCTCGTTTCGTTTATGCAACACGCGTAATAGATGGGCTGATTTTCCGTGTCCACATTATGAAGTGAAATATTGAACGGGTGCCTTGTTGTTTTAGAACATTTACAATCCAACTCGGGCTCATTAAGAGACTGCTAGAAGTGTGGTAGCGCGTCACTTAAAAATATAAAGTGCATGCAAGTCGTCATTATATCGTGGCAACTCGCCAAATTTCAAGCTCAGAAAAAAAAGATCAAATTCACAAGTTCAAAAAAAAAAAAAAAGTCACTTAGTTCCAGTGAGTAGATGATTGACCCACAGCTCAATCAATGGTTGTTTAATATAAGTGGTCTGTCTTATGAACACTGATGAATGACTCTTTAAAATCACTTATCCAGCCGTGGGATTCCCGTGAAACCTCAACCTGCTTTGGGTTAAAACAAGGGGAGGAAAAAAAAACATTCGAACACGAGCTACTCTCAATGTCCATAGTTTACGATTTTGAAAATGCTCCGTAAAGTCCCCATTTGTTTTGTTTTGTTTGTTTCTCGTTGTTGACAGTTTTACACAGGGTGCCTCTCTTCCCCGCGCGGCCCCACGTGTAAATCACATGTGTGCGTTAACAGGGAGCTGCAGCTCCACGAGAATAGTGTGACTGTGGCTTTGTGGCGGTTCCCTCTCTATAACAGCTATTGACTGCAAAGCCACCCCCTTGGCTGCAGAGGAGGACCGGCGGTCGCGACGAAAAGAGGGAGACCGGGAGGCATTTATGAGACTTCGTGTCTCCCGCTGGCGTGTCACAGACAGCCAGGAAGGCGTCGATCGCGAGCAAGACGCACGCACGCACGCCACACAGCAGCTGTCAGTCCAGAGCGTGTCCGCTGCATCGCTCAGAAATGACCACACGCAGCCCTCAACTCAGCGGCGGCGCCGCGCTTTTACGCGCAGAAATGACGCACCGATGCAAACGTTCGATGTGTCGCACGCTCGCAAAAGACAAGAAAGCGAACATGAAAGATGTATGACAACGATATGTATAACGAGGATGGGCTCATTGGCGCATCATCTGTGGTCCCATGGTGCAGCTGGTGCACGTTCAAATAGATGACCACAAGCGGACAAAAGCCTGCACGCCAACTGGCTTCTCCCTGCAGCCTCATAGATTTCATTTCAATTTATTGGGAACAATAGCGAGAGGGGAACCAGAATCTTGAAATATGGAACCCTAATCGAATATGTTCTTATACATGCGTGCTTGCACGGCATGGGACCCCTTTTCCTCTTTCTCCATGTAAGCCACGACATTATTATGTGGGACAGCACAGTGGTCGCTATGAAGGAGAGGATTTGCTCGCTAGATAACACACAGGAAGGGCAGCAATCATGGGCTTCTTTTTTTATTATTAATATATATATATATATATATATATATATATATATATATTTTTTTTTTTCTTTTTTTTGCCAGAATGTACTGTTCGAAGCCGTTTATCCCTGATGATAGAAAATTGCTCTGTGGCCAGGACGCTGCCACTGAAATAGAGGGCAGAAGCAACATTTCCACTTTCCTGCTTGAAAACCGTTGTGATGAATTTGTCTAAAATTAAAACAAAACAAAAAATGCAGTGGAAATAAAAACAGTCCCCAGGTAAACAAAGGGTGCAAACAACTTGTTTTCTTTTTGCTGAAAATCCAACCCTCTTCATTTCCTTCGGCCCCCCTGCATGAATCTGTTTTTTTTTTTAAACCAGTGTTCGCAAATGACATGCTTGGCCTCCAATGTTGTCCAAGGCCCAGGCCTACTTCACATGCACTCATTAGCCAACCTGAATAATTACAGCACCTTTTCATCCGGCAGACAGTGGAGAGGGAAAAAAAAAAAAGATGGAATTAATCAACAATACCTGGCGAAATAGTTAAAAGGTGGGCTGGCATTAATGTTTTCGGTATAAAGGGGGATAAAAATAAACAAGGCCATACAGGTAGACATGATAAAATTATTCTTATTATATTCCTCAGCAAGTCACAATATTTAAATGACGATTTCAATCTATCTCCTGTATATTTATTAGTGGCTAGATTTTCATTGATTTCCGGTTCTGGTTAATGGGGGACCTCGGAGCAGAGGCAAGAAAAGCGTTTTGAAATTTGGCAAGTGAGAGCTGTTCCAATGGCACGTTATAACATCAGGACTACTTCATTTCACCACATACAGTACAATAAGGATTTGTATTCTAGTATATCTTGTTCCAACGCTCCAAATACCTACAAATACAAACCTCACATTTTGAATCAGCAGAGAGAAGAACAACAGTATAGTGCTTCTTTTTCTAATTATCCCCCCAAAAAATCAAAATGAAAATGTAGGCCATTATTACAAATACTCTGTTGGTGGTCATGATGTGAACAGTGCTCCAATGAATGAATAAGTGGCCCTACATGCTGCACGCAATGTTCAGCACCGCACCGGAAAGTAAGACGAAGCTGAAGAGTGAAGTGAGGTGGAAAAGAAGCGAAGAGAAAGGGAGTCACACCTGCTGCAACGCACTGCTCTGTTTCTCATGGCACAACTTTGTCAGGCGATAGCCTCACTTTTTGTCTAAGAGCGGGGACTCTCCCTCCTACACGAAACTGCGTTTGGCGCAGGGTTCAGGTTTCAAATATTTCCTTCCAATAGTCATTATATTTCATTTCCACGCAGACACTCGGTACAATTCAGCAACAATATTCAAAGGAATATTACAATAATAATAATAATTAAAAAAAAGTCAACAAATGACATCCATTTGATCTTATTATGAGGCTAGCTGTGAAAACATTGTTGCAGCTGCAGCCTCATAATATCATCATTTTTATTCCACGGCGTGGAAAGCACTAATCGAAGCTTTCTTTTTTCTTTTTTTTTTTTTGCCCCGTTACCTCTGATCTGTCAGTGTTGAGTGGATGGATTTTTAGGACTTTGTCCATTTTGGTGAAGTGAAGGTAGCCAATTATTGTCATCATTGCCCTTGAAAATGCATTAGGCCTCACCCGAGGGCCCAATCAATCAGAGTGAGTGAAGAGCCGATTAACAGTCGACTTGTGACCTTTTATGCATCCCAAAATTCAGCCCAAAAAGGGCAAGGCAGCGATCATCTTTTTTTGCTCCATGTTGTTCACTTCGGATTAAGTGTTGGGACCTTGCCTTTTATCATTTATTTTGTGTGTTAACTGCATGTAATCATAGTTTACACAAGCGTGGCGTCATTAAAGGGATTGTTTGTTATTGAAAAAGGTGTTAATTTTATGAGTGGATTATTTTTGGAAGAGCCTGCTCTTGGGGAATTAAAATCGAGAGGGAAAATGCCATAATGTAGGTAATAATCGGAATTTGCAAGAAAATAATTCATCTTGACTTTGGCTCTTTGAGGCTTTTTATGCCTTGAGCTAAGATGAATTGCAGCCTAAATTCCTTTCATTTAAATGAATTGTAGTTGAAATACTAGAGTGTGTTTTTTCCCCTTCTAACACCAAAATGATTACGTTTGTAGTGTGACACTTTGATTCCTAACCAGTGACGCAGTTAGAAATGAGAATTTCACTTAAAAGACACTTTGTCATATTTCTTAACTGCCAGTGTGACTTGACAATATTACACGATTAAAATGATCGGTGAAAAAAAATCAGCCCTGTCTACGCTCCATTTTAATTTGCAAGAAACCACTGCACCCAAGGAAAATCTACCAATCACAGACACACTTGCCCCAACGTTTGCCACGGTTGCTTCGTTGTACATTCCCAAATATAAAACTTCAAACTGAGAAGATTTAGTGTAATAGTCACACTCTATAACAAAAATAAGTCGCTGTACGAATGTAGCAGTCGTGGCTAATGTCGGTCGGGGCTGCAGGAGCATGCCCGGTAAGAGTGTGAACGCAAGTGCATGAGTAATGACTGATGCCCTGTCAATTACATCTTCTCTGTCTCTGATTGATTGCTTATCCTCGGGCACGGATGTTTCTTGCATATCAAATTAGAGGTGCATGGTGGGGCCAGACAGGGAAAATTGATATTATTATTTTTTACAGCACATTTCAGTCATGTGCTTCTGTCATGTCACATTGACAGTTTTTAAAAATCTGAGAAAAAGTGTTTTTTTTAAATTATTATTATTATTTTTTTGGGAAAAACTCACACTTTAATTGATTGGAAAATGATTGCTTTACGACAAATATTGTATCTTTGTTGAAGAATGAAATGCTCTTCCACTAGATGGCAGAAGGTACAATTAACCTGTTTATCCACCTGTTGTCATTAAAACAACAAAATAATAGCTTTGTGCTCAACTAAACAGGCCCAGATTTCACACTAAGTACATTTTTGAGGAAATTAGGACAACATCATCATTATTTCAACACACAGTATATACTCTTTGTGACAATTCTGTTTGGTAGCATGCCATGACATTATTTTAATGTAAAATATGTGCCCTGGAGTGAAACTGTGTCTAACATGATGTATTTGTTCTTCTTCTCAGCCTCATTGCCAATGTTCAACCACTTTCTCTCTCACCCCCCCCTCTGCCACCTATTCTTTTCCTTGTTTCCTTCACTCACCCCCCGCCCCCTCACCCTCACCCTCACCCTCAACAGGTACGCCTCCATCCCCTCTTGCCAGCTCCAGCCCTCCCCTCTCCCGCCCCCTTCCCCCCGGTTGGCTTCCACAGCTGTGGTGAGTGAGGGGGCAGATGACCGGAGATTTGGCCCCTGGGAGAGCGCCGAGGCATCCTGGTGCTATTAGACTGGTGGCTAATAATAGGTGTTTCAGACTCGGGGAAGATCAATCAGGGGGGGAATGGGGACTGTTCAGGCCAGTGCTTTTTACACATCGGCCCAGATGGATGAAATTACACTTGTCAGTTTTTAGTTGCATTACTCCCAAATTGGTTGTCTACTTTTTTTTTTTCTTCCCGCCCCTCGCTGCCTCATTCCTGCTCTTGTTTTTCCTCAGTGCCCCCCCCCGGTTCATGTGTCAATGTCCTGCTAAAAGGATTCAGCAGTGAAATCCATGTCATTTTGTGCCTGGCCCTCCAGGAACAGCCCTGCGTATTCACTTAAAGGACATTAGTTCCTTGTCTCCTCGAGAACATTTTCCATGTTCCGGCCAAGTGCATGATTGTGTAAATGTGCAGATGACATTTTGTATGTGGAGTGTATCACTTGGATGAAAAAACTGAAACTGAAAAATATTCTCTCATGCCGTTTTTCCTACTTTGTGTAATTTGAATTTCAATGTATTTCTGATAAAACAGACACTGCAACATTCAATATTCTGTCATTATGATTGTTTTGAATGCATTTGTAATATGCAATTGATTGATAAACATTTGTACTTTGTATAAGAAAACTACTAAACTACTAATTTAGAGATACATTTATTTATAACCCTAACAACGTTGCTGTTTATTTTTATTTTTTAATACATATTTCTCTTTCAAATTAAAAAAAGTTGTGTATTGAGTGGGTATGGAGTACAAAAAGTGTTTTTATGCAAAACAATAACGTTTTTATTTTATACAGTGCTTATTTGAGTTAATGATTATTTGAAGGTATCGGGTACTTGTGAAGCCTGCCGATACTAGTCACTGATACTTAAAGGCAAACCCCCCCCCCAAAAAAAAGACATCAAGTGAGTCCTCCTCCCCAGTAGTTGACGCTACACTGCGGCGGTTTGACACATGGGCAAATCATCATGTGCGTCAGAAAGAAAGAACGGTCTTTGTTCACAATTATATGCCATTGTCTTAATTGAAATTTCACGTATCAAAAGCACTAGTGATATCGGTTCTCAGTATCGGTGAGTACTCAAGAGTGAATAGTCGTACTGGTATCGGTCTAAAAAAACAAAAAGGTATAGAACATCCCTAATACTATGCTAAAGTGGTTTTATAGATACAGTATATATATAAAAAAAACAACATCATGGCAACCTTCTACTTAGGTACGCTACATACCAGGAGAACTCCACAGTACTTACTCATACTGTCTAATGTGTGGGATAATTCAGAATTGCCTTATAACAGTAATGTTCAAAACTGCGCAGGCATTGCCACAATTATTTTTAATGGTCATGCAACATATTTACGTTGCCACTCGTTGCTAGACAGAATTCATAAGGCTCAATTAACGAACTCACTGGCCATTGGGAAATTAGCATATACCTGCCACGCCCATTTGGCATTATGAATTACAAACTAGAGGCTGATTGACTACTAGGTCGATAATAAGGAAATTATTACAAAACTGATAAGACAATGTTATGTAGAGCAATTCAACAACTGAATCACTGCTCTGTATTAAATATATAATATGTATTCCAGAGGGTATTATTTGTCAATGGTTTATTGTTTTATGCACAGCCGAAATAAAACTGAGAAGTGAGATAAATTTTTTAGTTCCCTTCATACAGCTCAGAAAAGAAAAACGTGAGCTACGATCTGCAAATGCATTGGAGGTGTTGCTGTTGCAAAGGTTTACAAGCGTTCACAGTTCTTTAGTGCAGTGATTCTCAACCAGGGGGCCGTGAGAAATCATTAGGGATGCCGTGGGAAATTATGCAATTTCACTTATCTGAAAATTATTATTATTTTACCTTGATTCAAGACTCTTGATGGTCGATACAGCGATGAGCGCAGCCAATTTTGTACTTTGCTGCGAGTTCTTTCTTGAAATCTGTCATGTTTTTCTCGTTTTCTTTATCAAATGGCTGGCACTTGGAACTTTTCTGTCATACGTTGTAAAATGTGGTTCAACAGAGGTATATTCCACAATGCAAGCTTTTATTAAGAACGAAAGGCAATAACAAGTCTCTTGGTCTGCTCGGCAACATTCGGGCACGTTGGGGCAACATCGGCGCAAAATCCTGTCAGAGGTCAGGACTTCAAAATAAAAGCACCCTCACAGTGTCACTGCAGTTTTTGGGCTCTATGGTGGTTTATTTAGCAGTCTGCACTCAAACTATTTGTGCTTTTTATTGAGTGTGACTGTCAAATAAGCCCCCAGAAAGTGGCCCAAGAAAGTGTGGTGAAACTGTCATTTTATACTGTGTGCTTTTATTTTGAAGGTTTGACTTTTGACAGGATGCGTTATGCAGATGTTGCCTGAGTGGTGCGGAGCAGACCAGGAGGGTGATTGTTTTGCGTTGTTAATAAAAACTTGCATTGTGGACCCTGTTGAACCCTTTATACACAACTTACGAAATGCTTTACGTGAACGTGCATCAATTCCAGGAAATAAATGGCAGAGTCACACATTTTTTGTTCGTAATCCGAGCAGATGTATGCTAATAGGGTCAAAATTTAGACAAAAAAAAAAAAAATCATCAAAAACCGTATCCTATGAAAACAGAAACAAAATATATATATATATATAGCTGTGGCGCGAATGATGAATGCGATATGGTGGGGGTTCCTTGTATATGCAATGCAGAGTGCCCCTCATGTGGCTAGCAACAAAGTCTGCAGACGCTTTGGGCGTGTGTGTTACTCCTGTATAATACACCCTGCAAAACACAAGCGTGATAATCACAGCAGAAGATTGGCTGTGTGTTAAAGTAGCTGTTCTGAATCGCTTACTGGGGAGACATCCCATCCTCGCTCCCTCCCTCCCGATGGAAATCAACACAACACAGTTCCCAGATGTTGGGGTCCTTGGGCCCACGCAGCAGCCCGGAGCCGAGATGCTCCTCAATGTCTGATTGCACAACGGAGGAGACTCGCGGAAGAGAAAAACCTCTTTGACTGAAAGCACAGTGACCATGGGGGAGGGAATCAGGGCCTCTGTGTGAGAGAGTCTCCTTAGCAACAGGAAGAAAATTAACGCTAACATCCTGACTTCCTAGCTAAACTCATCTCGGGACTTCGGCTGGATATTTTCAGGCATGTGGCGAAAAAAAAAGGGGAAAAAGAGAGGGATGAACTCTGATATAAAGACACTCCCTGCTTGTCTTCCATTTATATTCAAATGAGTTTTCCTTTTCTGCATAGCTTGTGTGTGCTGAATACAGAGAGTCCTAATATATGTATTTTGCTCATTTTACTCTGTCTGGCGTTTCCGCGCCTCTCCTCTCTGACTCTGTGTTTGCCTCCCGCTGCGGTAAACACAACATTGCGATGATAGCGCATGCATTTCAGAAAGCTCCAAACACGGCAGAAGAGCAGAAACATTCATTCTCTCTTCCCCTCTCCCCCGAGCCGCCAGTCCTCTTCCTCACTTCCAGCCAGGGTATTCAGCTCCCATGATTGCAAACATGCATAATGACAGCATCTCCTGGGGGCCGGCGGAGGTACCCCACTGATGCTGAGAGTCTCTATCCTGTCGTCACATTGCAGGAAATTTGTCAGCAATGCACTCTGGAGCCTGGTGAGCTTTGGCAAGGATCCGCCACGAAGCTGGGCTAGCTGTTTTTTTTGTTGTTTTTTTTTTAATAAAATGAAGTGCAAATTGGGCCAGGCTCGTTGGAGCAGCTCACTGCTTCCTCCCATTACGAGGCCAGGGCGAGCGCTATGGAGGCATAAGCGTGAATACATTATCAAGTAATGAGGAGCCATCCAGGAGAGGGTCACGGGGGGTGTCGAACGGCTCCAGAGGCCGCGCCGAGAGCTTCCAGTGTGCTCAGCCACGGATTAGTCATTTGTGTTTGAAGAGCAACGAGAGGTGCAGTTCAATGATGTTACACATAGCAACAGTTGCTAAGAATTGCGACAAGCGAGTGCTGTTGAGCTCGTGAATACGTACAGTTGATGCTGAACAGTAGTGAATAGAGACCAGGATGCTTTGTGTTTCAACCGTGCTGCCTTTGTAGCAATCTCAGGTGATATTCATGAAAACCATGGGCAGTGGCAAGCATAATCATGCCAGAGCAGCGTGAGCGCAGCGAAGACAAAATGTCACTGCCATTTGGAATTCTAAGCGAGTCATGAACATGCAAAAATGTATTATCCCAGAGGGGCCTAAAACAAAGCTTTGAGCTGGTTAAAAGCATATATTATCCTCCCCTCTGGCCAACAAGACCCTCAACTGTCCTCAATATCAATGTCAGTCTCTATAAAACTTTGTAATACGTGACGTTTGGGACCCATTGGAATCCTGAAAAAAATGTCAGCCTCTATCC
Organism: Phyllopteryx taeniolatus; assembly: GCF_024500385.1. Classification (NCBI taxonomy): domain Eukaryota; kingdom Metazoa; phylum Chordata; class Actinopteri; order Syngnathiformes; family Syngnathidae; genus Phyllopteryx; species Phyllopteryx taeniolatus. Next base: position 9,994,135 of record NC_084522.1, read on the forward strand.
TAAAACTTTTTGCAACACATATTTGAACACAAACAGTGGAGCAACACATGTAGACTGGCAATATAACAATACTCACAGGCATATATTCTTTATCCTCTGAGAAAAATGTCTAATATTCATCCATCCATCCATCCATTTTCTGAGCCGCTTCTCCTCACTAGGGTCGCGGGCATGCTGGAGCCTATCCTAGCTATCATCGGGCAGGAGGCGGGGTACACCCCGAACTGGTTGCCAGCCAATCTCAGGGCACATACAAACAAACAACCATTCGCACTCACATTCACACCTACGGGGAATTTTAGAGTCTCCAATTCATGCATGTTTTTGGGATGTGGGAGGAAACCGGAGCGCCCAGAGAAAACCCACGCAGGCACGGGGAGAACATGCAAACTCCAAACAGGCGGGGCCGGGGATTGAAACCCGGTCCTCAGAACTGTGAGTCTGACGCTCTAACCAGTCGGCCACCGTGCCGCCATGTCTAATATTCCTGAAGTTTATTGAGGAGTTGTGCCCGTCTCCATTATATCCATTTGTCTGTGTTATACTGTCCCTATGTGGCCAAGGTAAGCACACCAAAAGGCGCTGCACAATCACAATGAATTAATCATGATGCATGCAAAAACTCTTTGATTCTTTACATTCCATTTAATTATGTTAATGTGTGTTTTCATAAAGTAAAATATCATTGAGTGCCATTTTTCCTATTAAAAACACATGACAATTTTTTTTTTCCAGGCTGCAATGGATTAATGGCATTTCCATCCATCCATCCATCTTTTCTACTGCTTATTGTGTTCAGGGCTGTGGGGATCATCACCACTACATCAGTGTTGGAGGTTTTTCTTTTTCTTTTTAATAATCATGAAATTGCTTTTACAAGTAGCTAGTGTACAAATGTAAGTGTGCACGTAGCCCCTGTTGCATGACTATAAAGGTTCCTGTCATTCATGCACTAGCCAAGCCGATCATCCAATATACTCCTGTGTACTTTCCTGGGTGGGAGCTCAGTGCTATAGAGCCACTTTTAGTTTCGAACAGCATTGATGAGCAATGGAGTCGGCTGATGGAATGCCATGGCAACGCCTGACACCTGGCTACAGTTCATCCCACCTCCTTTCGCTCCCTCTCTTTCTACTTCCCTCCCTCCCTCGCTCTCTCACCCCTTCCCCATCTCCCTCGGTCTGACTCCCCTCATACATACACATTTCCCTTGACTGACTCAAAGCCCCTGTGAACAAATAATGGGAGCATGCCAATTTAAATAAAAAATGTTTTATGAGTCGCAGTCAGAAATGTCTCTTTATACCCCCCTTTATATCATTTGCCAACATTTTATTTAAGAAGGGGTGGGACGGGTGGGGGGGGATGGGGGGGCAAGTCTGGTTGAGGATCATGCAAAACCATTTTTCCCTTTCTCACAGCGCAGTACATCATCAAAGTCTGCAAGCCTGTTACACAGTATGGCGCAACGTTCCGCAGCCAAAACAAATCAGTGTTTCCCTTTGCCGTTTCTCAGCCTTTTCAATTATGTGTCAGAACTCATGCCTTTAAATGTCTTCTTCAGCTCGCCTCAAAGTGGTGTTCTAGAAGTCAGTCATTAAATGAGACTAGAGGGAGGTTTTGCAAAGTTACTGCAAATGATTGAGGCTACGGAAAGTCAGGTAAAGTGTTACCACTGATAGACGATACGTTCTCATGTCAAAAAAAACAAAACATTTGCACTAGGGCAAAGGTTTACAGTACACACTATTATGGTCAAAAATATTTAAATCAATTACACCAACCCATCCATTTGTTATTTCACTTGCTGCTCATTAGGGTGACGGGTGAGCTGGAACCAATTCAAGCTAGACAAGAGGCGGGGTACACCCTGGACTCAATCGCCAGCCAATCGCCGGGCAAACTCCACAGAGGACGGATTCTAACCCAGGACCTTTCAACTGTGAGTCAGACGTGCTAAGCACTATTTCAACTGGCTGTCCAAATTAAAATCAATTACAGTTATTGTTAATTGAGTCAACATTGTTTTGACTAAAACATTCAATGAAGGGTCTTAATGAATGAATACATTCAAAATGAAAACAAAAAAGAAAATTAAATGAATTCATTTGAAATAGAGTGAATAAATACATTACATTTAGTGTAAATAATGAGGAGCACGCTATATAAATGCTTGATTGAGTTTGGTGTGGAAGAAGACCTACGCGATGAATGAGAACAGCGATTGTGAGCGAGGCCATCTTGTCCAACATCAGCAATGTTGTAGAATGTCTTCCCAGAAGAGTGGCTGCTACTTGCCAAAACATGTCCACTGCATACTCGTACATTTAGGTCATACAAATACAGAAGTATACAAAAATAGTTTTGTTTGTGGTTTTAGGAAAACGTACCCGCTGCAATTGAAAACAAATCCTGCGCTCATCAACCTTACTTGGCAATGAGACTTCCCAAATTGTCCATATACTTCCAAATACCACTTTGACCAAGAAGATGCAATGGAGCTTTGGCCTTTTGAATACTTCAGCAGATATCCTTGACTTTTACGTTTGCGGAATTAAACTGCAAATGCCAAAGCAGTGGAGAAACATTAACTGGTGGCTCATAAAAAAGGATATAGACGCAGTCATATTTCCAACTAGAATAATGCGAGCCAGAGTCATACTGTTTTTACAATTGCCAAATGTAAACACACACACAATAGTTTTATTACCCATTTGTGTGTCTTTTACCAATCTAATGGATTAAACAGACATGAATTTTTTAATTGTGCATGCGTTGAATCAACTTTTCACAGTGATTGGTCGGCTTCCACATTTTAATTTGTTATGGTTGTATTAAATGAAAAAAAAAAAACAGTGTGTTGTAGTCTCTCATATTGTTGGCACAGCTCCTTGTCAGCCGCACAGAGAAGTAGACAGAACTCAAACCCAGAGGAGCCAGAAGTATTAATGAGCATTAAAAAGCTCTTAAAATGTAATCTCCATGGACCCATACGAGGAGGTGTTGGCACCGCTGCTCTCAACCGCAAATCATTCTCCTCCAGGCCAGCAACTGTGAAAGCAGAACTCTTGAATTGACTGCATGCTTTGCATCAAGCAGGAGCTTTAATATGTACGCAAGAAAAATAGTGTTAGGAAAAGAAAAAACCCAAATCATTCAAAATCATTTTATTTTTATTTCTTATTATTTTTGTTTTTTTTGGGACAATCACTTACCTGTGCGTTCTGTGGGAATGTGTGTGCCGTTCTGTTTACAAAATAAAATACTGAATGGTTGGTTGGGAGAGATCAGACCCACAGGTGTGAAGTGGGGAAAATAATTCATCTAAATAGACAATAGCCTTTGTGTGCGGGTGGATGATTGTGTGATGAAAAAGAGGTTGCACTGTATTTGCATGCTGCACCAGTGCCAGCTTGAAAGCTCCACAATAAGTTCAAATAATGAGTTATACGTGAAAATAGATCATGAAACGCCACTAAGAAGTTACTTTTCTTCCATCCATATTCTTAATTTATCAAAGACACAAATTAGTTGAAGGTAAGTACTAAAAGAATATCTCAATTCTTGACTGTTTTGAAGCCTGATTTGACCTATTTTGCAATTCTTTTTATTCATTCAAATTTGTCCAACTTGTTAAAAATATTCTTCTCAGTGGTGTGTCAAATTTACAAGACATTTTTTTGGGCCACTTACTGGGGCTTTTTATGTCAAATGATTACAGTGCTTAAAGTATTGTAAATAGAATTCACAATTCCACCAACTTACGTCTTTATCTTTAGTTCTATGCATACACTGTGGAAAATGCAATTTGCATTCACATGCTATGGTTGACCTGCATTATATTTCGCATCGCACACACAGACCGAGGCGACCTCTTGTATGTTTCTCACGTTCCAAGTGGAGTTCTTGCAGGGTGAAATGCTAACATTTTAGGCAGACACAATTGAGTTCCTTTTTGCAGTCCATCCTTTGGTTTGTATTTTCTGCTTATCCTTACTGAGGTCATGAGTGAGCTGGAGCGTATCTGTAAAATCAATACAGATTTATTCCATGTTTCATATAAATGAGTCACTTTGTAAGCTTTGCTTCTTTGTGTGTGTGTGGCCATGTGACTGCCTGGCGCCTTTTGATTGGTCAAATCACTATTAAATTGGTAAAACAGTCAGGTGACACAAGTCTCTGATGAACCAAAATAGATTGCGCAAGTAATAATTACCTGTAGATAAAAATAAATGTAGTGAGTGGAATGTAGTCGCTCGTGTGTAATGGAGAAAAATTTGCATTTCTTTTTAACAAAATGAAAGTAAAAGTAAAACGCATTAAAACTATTCTGACAAGTGTCATTTATCCAAAAGGTTATTTCAGTCACTTTAATGGCATTACTGTAACTTGTTGCGACCAACTTCAGACCGCAGTGAATGGTTGAGTTGCTTGAAACATTGCCTTAAAGTAAAAAAGAAGGTTTAAAGATGACGTTTGACCCCAGAATGGATGAATTATATTTACAAAAACTAGGAGGTAAACCAGCGTTATGTTAGACTTCAGAGGTTGGACGGTACCTGCATTAGTCTGAGGCTGAAAGAAGGTTTTGCAAAACCGTCAGTCACTTAAATTGTGGGTTTGGATGGTGAATAGCAAACATTCAAATAATCCAAGGTCAACAGTTGTCAGGCTGGTGACGTTAAAAGATGCGTGCAAAGCATTAAGACACAAACACTGTTGAGGAGATGCCTATTCTAAGGTAAGAATGTCCACTCTGTTGCTGTTTATTTGAAGTGGGTTTAGTGACTATTTGCTGTGACTTTACGCAGGATTTATCCTGTCACAAATTGGGACGAAGTCGCAGTCCATTTCTGTCCCTCAAGTATATTATATAAAGTTATCGCCATTATTAGATACCACCCATAGATTCATTTTCTGTACAGCTTGTTCTCATGAGCTCGAGCCTATCCCAGCTGACTTTGAGCGAGAATTCTTTTTCCATTTTGTTCAAGTCTGTTACAAATTTGTTTTAACAGATATTACAAGCATTCTATTTTAACCAAATTCCTTCTTAATAAAAATTATACTATCGTTCTATCCATCAGTTTTGGTTGCCACTATTTTGCATGACTTCTAATTTCAATTTGAATTTGCTGTTAAAATAAACACTCCCGATAGTGTATATATATACAATGGCGTGTTTTGACACAGTATACGCAGTATACCTCAAAACACATATCTACGGTTTGGCCCACAATGATCAAGACTTTGACAACCCTGGTTTAAATCTTCAATGAACCAGCATGCATGTTTTTGGAATATAGGTAGGAAGCCTGAGCACTCGGAGAAAACCCACAGAAGTATGGGGAGGCCGGAGTTAATCTTGGAACGCAGAACCACAGAACTGTAAGGCAGATGTGGTAACCACTAGGATGCCGTGCTGCCATAATCACAGTCGGTACAGTAATACTGAATGAATATTTATTATCTGTCATATTTAATCCAAAGAGCCAGAGAAATGTTGGAAGAAGAAAATACAAATTCTTTGGGCACTGTGCATAAACTGGTAACCATGTCATTTGTTTTCTTCCTGAAAGCACATACAGTAAATGGCTTGTAAGGAGGTAAGCTACATCTTTACTATGGCTGACCAACCACCGACTCAAATGAGCAAACCCAAGCTCTTAAAAAGTCAATTCTTTCGCAGTAAAATATAGTTAAAGCACAGCTAATTCCAGTTGCACAAACAATATATAGCCTCATTAGCTTTCAATTTATTGACCCGCCTTTAAATCACCACCATCTTAAAACATCTATTCTGATTTTACACAGAGAGGTCATGAGGGGCGCACATCACTCTGTTTACTTGATTTCAACAAATAAGACTCATTTCTGAGAATGTAGGTGGTACTGGAATTATCTTCGAGAGCGGTAACATTTCCTGACTCTTAAGCATTGAAACCATTTTACATGCTAATGTGCTGACATGACATCCAGCGAAAATGCTGCCTAATAAATATCACCATCATTTTTATGCCCGCTTTGTGGTAACCCCAATTAACCAGGCCTACACTGCTCAATGACATATGTCCTAGCTGGAGCCAATAATAACACTGAGCCAGGTAATGAACTAGCAGGTGAGTGCTTTGTTGCACGTGTGAGTATCTTTACACTGTGTGTCTCTGTTCCCCTTTGCAGAGATGTTAAATTCATGTGCTGCGGCTGCACATTTGCATCTTTGAGGGGGGATCTCCCAAAGGAGTGCTTCAGAGGCCGGCGCCCCGGAGCCATGTGAAGGGGCCGCTACCTCCATCTGAATGTGGCGGGTGTACAACCACCTGTGTGAAGGCGCAAGAGGGTGGGGAAAGATGTGGAAAAGGAGAGCTAAATAAAGGCGCATACTGTATGGTTTAAAATTAAGTGACATTTGAACATCAAATAGATTTGGACACCATTAATATTGTAGGTAGAGTGACAACGTGAACAGTTGGGACAAGCCAAGGCAACCCTTAATGTGACCATGAACAGTGTCACTGATTCAGGAAACTGATAGATGCAAGCACTACACGTGTGCCAATGAGCAGGACATCAAAACCCCGAACTGTTGACTCTCTTAGGTTAACAGTATACTCGAGGTGAATTCACGCTACGGTATTTGAATGCTGAATTACTAAATAGTGCTCAGAATGCTGACTTAGTATCATGTTGTTCCGCAACATGCCGGGCAGCTCTGAGGTCTACTGGAAGAGATGCAGCACAATTAAGAGCGAGAAGAAGAAGAAGAAGCAGAGAAGGTCTTCAACTAAGCTCTAATAATAGTTGTTTTCTCAGACCCGAGCGAATACACTATATGCCTGTGAGTACTGTTGTATGCTCTGTTTGTGTGTGTTAAGTAGTAGATCTATGAAGGTTTATATTTACAGTAACATTTATGCTAATTTATGCTAGCCCTTGTATAGCATTTTGATTTATGTGTTAGCATTAAGCTAGCAGACTTTCCTTTGACGTAATTATAAGGTTTGGTTGAACATTTCAGTGTTTAAATATAAAATGTTTAATTCTGTTTTGTTCTGTGTCAGTTTTACAGTGAACTTCAACTGGGAGTAACAAATGAACTTCTTGAAGCAAGCACGCTTTGCCCCTTATTTGGAGAAAGAGATGTTAAGGAAAATTTTAAAAAGTGTGTTTTGATAAGTTTAAAGTGTGTTAAATATTAAAATGTTTTTTTGTTTTACTATATATATATACCTATTGTGTGTGGGTCTGGAACCTGCAATAAACGGTGGTTCACTGTGCATCTACATTTCAGTAGATAAGTAACTGACAATCTGTGGCTCCAAAAACCAAATAGCCAATGATTGATTTGAAATACAACAAAAGTTCAGTGGAAAAAAAGGTGCTCATATTACAGTATTGGCATTTGTAAACATTTTTTTCAGCATTTGTATATTGTTCCAGGGCATCAATGTATTACATTTAAATGTCATTCAGATTCATGGGATTTTTTAAAATGAAAGTAGCTCAAAGTTAATTAAGAAATAGTGCAACACATTATAACTCAGTGACAGCAATATTGTAATATAACAAAATGACAGTAATGGTTAGTATTTTATAATGTATTACATTTTGGAAGTACCTTGCACAACCCTGGTAACAAATAGCTTTCGTCATCAGTGAGTTAGTCCCTGAATGCCGTGTACTGTATAGTCATTGCAGAAACCAGTGGACCACATGCACCGCAAGGCCCGTAATGCGTTCCATAACTTATCGCCATGTGCTGCCAATTAATTGGCGTTCCGTGGAGCAAGCGCCAAGGAGACGGCCCGGTTGAGGGTTTTCTTCTGTGGCCAATCTGTTTAGGATTAGTGGAATAACTGGCTGACACCACAACATCCAAGTCGGGAAGGGGCGATGAGCATGTGTTGTAGCTGTTTCGGTTCTCGGTGATCCCTGTTGATGCTATTCGAAGTCCATTCCATCCCATCTTTTCTTTGCGGGGTAAGTTAAATATAGCTTATCGGACCGCTTGATACAGAGACTCCTTCTTTAGTCAACCAGCGGCCGCTCAGCCATTATGATGGCAATCTTAATGATTAAATACCCATGGAACAAACTGGGCTACCTGTTGCCATGCATGATGTCATGTCTAGTCGAGAGCAACGGCAATGATTAAGATTTAAGGCCACTGCAAAACTGGATGATGTTTGTGGAAAAAACATCAATTAGTAGTTGGCTCCGAAAAAAGCGGGTTTATGTTGTGGAGTTTCTAGACTACGTTCTGGCTCACACAGTTTCATGTTCAGGAGCTTATAGGTGTAAATGTTTTTTTTTTTTTTTTGAGGGGGGGTCGGTGGGAGATGAATAAGAAACAGCTGTTCCTCAACACTGAGCTTTTCTATATTGCTTAAGGCAACCAATTGTCACTCTCGGATTAAGGGAGTTAGCTCTTCAACACTCTCGGCTCTTGTTGAGTGGCCGGTGTTCCTGGACTTGCTCGATAGAAAAGCACTTTATTTCATCCAAGCAAAAAGGAGCAAATAGAAAGTACTTTTCAGAGAAACAGTGCCAGTACTTTTGAGTACAAAAAGTAGGCCACATACAAACAAACAACCATTCGCACTCACATTCACACTTACGGGCAATTTAGAGTCTTCAATTAACCTACCATGCATGTTTTTGGGATGTGGGAGGAAACGGGAGTGCCCGGAGAAAACCCACGCAGGCACGGGGAGAACATGCAAACTCCATACAGGCGGGGCCGGGGATTGAAACCCGGTCCTCAGAACTGTGAGGCAGACGCTCTAACCAGTGCTTTATTTATGTATTTATTTATTTGTTTGCTCCTGTGGGTCATGGCATAAAAAATTGTCCAAATGTGGATAAAAACCCATCCCTGACAATTTTCTACAAGGTTTCTCTTACAAACAGTATTTCTAAGTGACAAAAGAGGACTCTGCAATGATCTAACACTGGCCTTGGCGGAGGTCTTCGCTCTACCGTGTGTGTTCTTGCTTTGCACAGCCTCCCCCAATGCGAAAGAAAATTGTCAATCACCCATTGCATTTGCTCACCTCGACAGCAGAGTCGATGGCGTCCTCGCCGCCAAGCGACTCATGCGGCGGGCTGAACGTGTAATTATCAAAGTCGGAGATGCTTATTAGGATGAGAAAGCCGACAAGGCGATTTTTTTGTGTCTTTTATTTTTGTGTTTCTCAGCACAATGGAGTAAGTGGAGGTCTGTGAAATCATGGTGAGAATGAAAGATCTGAGAGGAGGAGAGGCAGCAGTGAAAGAGGGAGCAAGAGATAAGGCGGGGGGTGAGATAAAGGAGATTCACACACACACACGCACACACAGTTGAGCAAAGGCTGTGGTTACCTCACTATTATGTTCTGTGACTACTGTGTACTGCTGTGAGTTTGTGTGTGCGTGCGTGTGCGCACGCACTCAGGGGGCGGGTGAGAAACACAGCTGCAAGGTCCGCTCTTCCTCTGTCATTTGTGCACTGCCAAGGGTGAAAAGTGAACAAAGTTAGCCAAGGATTCACTGCATTGATGTGTGTGTATATGCGCGTGCATATGTTTGTGTGTGGCGAGCTGTGTCCGGATTCAGGGTGAAAATCTCCCGAGAGTGAATTCAATACTTTAGGAGACAGTATATACAGTACAGTGTTTAGCAAAGAAAGTCAAACACATCTCAACAGTATATGCATCCATCACCAATTATCTTCAAAGTCAACCTACCACAAACAAAAGATTAGTTACTGTACTTTGCATTTTACTGGCCAAAAATGGATGGAGAACAGATCCTATGGGCATTATATAAAGACCAATGGTTCTGGAAAATACATCATCATTAATACGGACATTTTCTAATTCCAGAGAAGTGATTATTACAATACACCATATACGTTCAGTGTCATGGTGAGCTGCACATTTTAATCAGTTGTGTTTGTTTTGATGCCAGTTTCTTCCAAATACCGCTTTGTATGAAACCGGTCCATAGCGGGAAGACATTTGGACACCGCTGATCTTAAGGACAAGTCTTTTGTTTTTCTTTGAATTTTTGCAGTTTTCGGGACGTCACCTCGGATGGTTTATCAGGGATGGTGTGGAATAAAACTGTGATGTTAACCTTCGATATGGAAATAGAATTCATTTTGACGAAGCGGTCGCTTAGTGACAAAAGCGGTCCTGGCTATTCAATACAATACAGTATGGCTTAAGTCAGCATCAATAATAGGAGGAGACGAACATGAGGAAATGTACTGCAAAGTCATCAGTGTTTATATGACGAGACCTCTCCAAGGCTCTGTCAAGGGTCATCAAAGTTTATGGCGAGGACACAATTTCTTTTCATTTTAAAATACAGCAGTTTACTTTTTTTTAACATCTTACATTTAAGAATATTATAACGCCTTCTTGAAATGCTACGTCCTTCACGAACCATCAAAGGTAGTTCCATCTTTCAGTCTACAGTGTGTAAGTTATTTTTACATTTGTATGATCATTAGGATGATCACATTTTATTTTATGCTACCTGTATAGTTAATAAGGTTTTTGTAAACAGGGGCAATTTGACCCAGGAGTGGATTACAGCATTCAAGTTACTGTTAATTGTTTCCTATGGGTAAAATTGTTTTAAAATCGAACAAATCAGAGGTTGACCAGCATCACACTGTAAACAATGAAACTAATTCATGAAGTCAGGTCAGATGAACGTTGGCCCAAACAACTGTCTGGCTTGCTGAAAGACTCCCAAGAGAAGAAAAAGAAGCCATTATGTTCCCCCGATGGCCCTTATTAAGAATCTTTTTAAGAAGACTAATCAATTAGCAAGGAAAACAAGATGAACAAAGACTTTTCCTAGCCACAGATAACTAATCATTACTTGCAGTTTGCGACTAAAGACAATTGATGTGTTTTAGCATTTTGTTTATGATTGGCATTTAACTACTCTATTCACTTGTCCAAATTCTTAAAAATTGCTTTCTGCTTTTTAAAAAAAAAAAACTACTACTTTGGTGACATGAAAGGATTGTTATAAACTGCCTGTGCATTGATGAGTGTTTTCATAAACTGATTTTCTAATCTTATAGAATAAACAATGAAATAGCTTTAGCGCAGTCTTGTGCAGACATAAACGTCCATGATATTCCCATTCTCAGCTCAAATGATCAAATGTTCGCGTAGTCGGTTGGTTATTTTCTATGCAATTGGACCCTTTGTAATGTGGTAATAATGAGACAAAAGAAGTCTTATAAAAGCTGAGATGACGATGGAAAGAATCCAATACAAACCTACATTGCCCTGCTTTTCCCCTTTTGCGTGTGTGGAGAACCTCGTCCAAAATCATAGGCTGACTCGCGTTTGATCAAAGTGTTGCACACAAAAGTGCTGAAAGTATGATAAAGGAGCTCCTGGTGTAATTACTGTGAGCTCCGACTTGTTCCATGCTGTAATGATCTAGCATTGACCCCATGCTTTTTTCTTAATGATTAAGATCTTCGATGGACTTTGTAGAGATATGATACAGATATGAGCTTTGATTACACAACACACAACCTTTGAAAAGGAGTAGTGTTGAGCTTTTTTTGGCTTACGATCTGTCAAATAAAATAAAAACAAACAGAAAATGAATGGATGGAAATTAGATATATACTGACGGGGCAAACAATTAGGTACACCTGCACAATTAATGCAATGCAGTACCACAACAACTTTTAAAAGGGGGGGTATTATGCTTTTATTGGTCAAATGAAATAGAAAGAAACAATATATATATATGTATATATATATATATATATATATATATATATATACACTAACGGGCCAAAACATTAGGTACAGAGACACACTTAATGCAATACAACAGCAGAGATGTTTAAAAAAAAAAACTGCCTTGACAAGTTATTGTTAAATTCACGTCTGTGACTATGTCAGTCAAAATCTTATGCTGGATCTTTACATTAAATCGATGTAGGAAAATAGTCTATTCTTCTACCATGGTCTTGAGGCTACATTTACACTATATTACCGGCAGCCTCGCCAGTCATATATACTGTATATTCCCCAAACACACAGAAAAAAACAACATTAATAGCTAACACATTGGTATTTTTGATTGAAATTGTGCTATCAACTATGTTATTATGTTATTAGATTAACGATAGAAAAATGCCCACAGCCACTGCTCACAACTCTTATCAAGCTAAGCCTTGTATTTACATACAATGCCCGCGGTGGCATACCTGTTTATCATGATTATTCTTGAATGTGTGTGCGTGAGAGAGTTAGTGAGAGCGCGAGAGCGCGAACATGCTTGCATATTCTAGCAGTGTGTATGTGAATAACGGGCCCTTTTGCATGTTTTGGTACAAGAGATGAATTAGTGAATTAGTTGTTGACACCAAACTAATATCATCAAACATTTTCTGAGCAGCAATACGTGCCCCCTACGCTGACGCCGACTCTGGATCCGGGCCTGGCAGGGCAATTTCAATCGACTCCGCCAGGAAACAAAGTCTTGACAGAACGTGAGAAACATAAGGGACCTCAAGAGAATGCGACCGGTCAGAAGGAAACTTACTGGCATCCAACTAACTTCCTAACTAACAATGTTTATGAAGCAATGGTTTGCGTCACACTGAATTGAAATGTGATGAGTCGTGTAGCAGTGAGAGCGTAGGTTACTGCTACAGGTTGCTGTCTACATGGACAAATGAAGGCATTGTGTTAATGGGAAGACAGCAAATTGGGATAACTTCTCTTTGTCCTTTTAAACCAGCAGCTGCAATTTTATACCACCATCCTCCATATGCATGGGAACTTGTCCTTTTCCCCTGCAGTCCACCCCTCCCTGTTTCCCCCCCTTCCCCTCTTCCTACTATCTTCAGGGCCAATCTGCAGCCGTCCTGTACTCGGTGCGTTTGGCGGCCTATTTAGAACATCAACACCATCAATCAAGCCAGCGATGGGGCCAACCAGCTGGCTGAACCATCCTGTCTCACTGCAGGACAATTTGTCATCGGACAAGGCCAAGTTGGCTTGTTGTACTGTAACTACACCCAACGCTCCTCCTGTTAAAAAACCTATTTTGATGACTTTTTAACTCGCCCTTTCCTTGAAACCCAGCACAACAGCTTCTTAACCCCAAGCCGTGCTATTGTTTTCTTTCTGTCCTGCCTTATGAGAATAATTGCACACTTTCATACAACCACGATGGGAGCGGACGACCAGCTTGTTTTGTTCAGTCTCTGCCATTTCGTCTACTGAAATGCTCTATTAACCATTACAAATGGTTCCCCTTTGTTTTATTTGACTTGCAGGCCACCAAAGTAACAACAAACAAACATGCGTACATGCAATGTAGAAACCATGAGTCATTGTTCTATAAAACATTGGATATGGTACACGTAAACTATGTGCATTTTGTATTTTACGCTTCCTGTTTTTTCAGCGTCCATAAAAATTATAGGCCAATAAAAAGAATGTTTCACAAGCTAAAAAAACCAGATTGTCTTCAAAAAGGCCACATTTTTTCGACAACATTCCTTATTCCATGCAACTATGAAGTCTTCATTACATTGCCTTCTTTCTGGAAGGCCTTAAAGAGCACCAAAGCGGGCTCCAAGTTGTCCAAACATCCCAAAGGAAGGTCTGGGGAAGTTCCTTACTCTTTTGTCTCAGCCGGGGGAACAAGTGCAGCACAGTCCTCACACTGGGAGTGTGTCTATTGGGGTCACGATGTGGCTGCTCTGGTCCGTTGCAGTCACGCTACCCTTTCTCCTCCTTTTGCACCGCGGCCATGGACAGCCAGCCCGCCAGCTGCATGACTGGCTGCCCTTTACCAGTTTAATCAGCCGAGGTCACCAACAATCAAGCAGTGATGATGCACATATGTATGTCTGTACAACGTGCGGGAAGGTGCTGACTTCTTTAAATAAAACAGTCATTTATTTCCCGCTACACACAGAGGGCTTGCTAAATTCAGACTTTTTAAGTGTGTGTAAGGAATTAACAAGAGTCTTGAGGGAGAAAGATTGGAGCTAAACAGAACCATATACACCAAACTGCGTTCTATTTAAACCGGTCGCACGCAACTTTATTTGCCCGTAAATGATTTTCCGACATCCCATTCAGGAATCGGCACGTTTGATTTCTGTTTTACGAGGTTTATAAACACTCCACGGGCCAAAAGAAACTTGTACCTGGCAGTCCTACTAAACCGACTTTTCACTATTAATGAAGCCACATTCACATCAGATTCATTTGGAGTAAAAGGGAAAAAAAATATTGCATGTCAGCTGAGGTTGGACTCATTTTCAACACATGAAACAATTTAGGCTTCTGTCAGTCTGATTAATTAAAGATGCAGCCGAATGATTTATAATGCCGTGATCAAACAACTTCTGGCATTCGTGACACTTTTAACTTGAGTCGTTTTTTTAAAAAACCTTGACAACAACAACAAGGATGTGTTGCATGGGGGGAGAGAAAAGGGGAGAAATTATTACATAAATTCTCCCCTTTGCTCTTTGAAAAGTCCAAATGACAACGTACCACTTTTCCTTCGACCCAAGGTTTCTCCTTGAATGTCGTTGGTTGAGCTATTGGATGCAGTGTGGTAAATGTCATGGAGAGAATAAACCCATTTTGTCATTGTTGACAAAGAGTCTTTTAGACCTGTGTTTGTATTTAAAAATAACGTTACTGTTGCATTTAAGAATCAGAATCTAATCATCTTCGGCTTGGTTGAATAAATAAATGCTATAAAGTTAACTTTTGCACTTTCACAATGGTTGAAACGACAGGTGAGGAAATGCAAGTAATGATTTTAAAAACACAGCATCAAATGCATGAAAACAACAACAGCAAATGTCTATAACTTGTTCAGAAATTACCAGGAGTTCCCGTGTGTGTGGTCTGCATGTGTAATTCTGTTAGACAATTCAGATGCCCCCCTGAAATATATTAAATAGACACACCTTGGTGTTAGAAATCAACGGAGGAGAAGAAGCAATTAAGAGAAAGTAATGATTATTCCTTCCTCGCTGTTTTATCAGTAACTTTGCCAGTGCGTCAGTGGCAAACATTTCAAACTTTGAAAATTATTGGGATAACATCCACTTCGCCAAAAATTGCATTTAAACCCATATTTAACATAGTTTGTTTCATAAACTTGCATTGGTAACGCACAAAATCAACAGGGGAGGGGGGGGGGGGGGGGGGGGGGTGTTTTGATAAAGAACGAATAATTACACGGTCTTTGCATGACCAGGCTGAGCAAACACGCAACTGTTGACCTCAGCGCTGCAGAGTGGACTGTGTCCCACTCCCCACATGAATCGCCCAGACCTGACGGATGGCTGAGGGATGCCAAAACCAAAAATGGAGGGCCAGGTGACCACCAGCATTGGCTGTCTGCAGCCTTGTCTTGAAGCCCTAACTACTTAATAAGTAGCTGTCCCAGGTTTCCTGTACATTGTCCAGACCCCACTGAGGCCCCCTTCCCAAAAGCATATGGAGGGCTTCATTTATCAATCAGACCAATCACAGACTTTTCCGGGGCTTGGGATGGCCACATGCGGGGGATTAGGTGCATGGGATTCAGTACAAGGAAATTGTGCAGATTTAGTCAGTCAGAGATTGTCAAAAATCAACAAAGAAAAGAACAGGATTACCTGACATTTGGGGCTCAATCAATATGCCACTGCTCTCATCTATCCATTGGGATTCAATGCGTTTTTATCAACTTTAAGCTAAGACTTTTTTTTGGACTCATAAACCACGTTCTATGTCTTAAAACTTCACACTCCAACATTTGAGTCTCACTGCACCGCAGATAGATGTTCACCCGCAAAGCTTGGAGCACATAATTATTCTTACCCGAATGAAGCGAGCCAGTCATTTGAAATCCCGACAGAACGAGAGAGGTGAGCTGTCACCGTCACCTCTGGCATTTGCTCATTTGTCTCTCTTAGTGGCTGCACCCGGATGACAGATGAGGGTGTGACAGTCATCCAGGAAGAGCAGAGCAGGTCTTGTCACTCATACACTGAACGCAACCCCCCCCACTGAGGAACATGTGCTCTTTGACATACATAACAAGGGAGAGTGGGAAGAGTTTGTCAAGCAACTGGGAAAAGGAAAGTGAGACAAAGGAGAGTGATGATAGATATGTAGGCAACAACGATATGTAATTAGCGTCTTCAAATAGTATGCGGACAACGAAGATAAAGAAGGGAGGAGATATATTTGTTAGGCCGTGAGAGAACTTGACCTGAAAGTCTTCAAATTCAGGTATAGCCAGAGTTTCTCTGCAGTTGTGTGTCAGCGCCCACAAAGGCCCTTTGTGGGGTGATCTGCAAACACGTCACAGCACAATAAATGTGCTTCAAGCTTAAATCTAGAAGGTAAAAAGGTGAGCATGAATCACTGCTTGCTCTTGACTCTAACGCACTCTTCACCACCATTTAATAAAAAAGGAAAGAAAATATTGATTTATTGAATATTTTAAAATACAAAGTGCTGCACATCCTCACACAGTGATGGTCGCATTCTTTAATTGGCCTCTAAGAAATGTCAATGAAAATTTGTTTCCATTCATTATGTACCATTGCAAAATAACAAAAAAATAAATTAAAAAAACAGATTTCACACAAAGGGCAACTTAAGCTAATGATTTAGACATGAGGATAGACTTTGCAGATAATGGGTACTTCCAATTGGAGTGCTTTTGTCAGAGGGTTACCACCTATGGTGAGAGCGTGTGAGTGCTTTTCACATGCACTAAAGGGCTGTGGCAACACACTGCTATTGTTACACTGTTAATACACATCAGAAATAAATGTCCAATTCATAATTTCATTAAAACATGTTTTGGGGATCTTAATACATAAAACACTGGTGTCAAACTTAAGGCTGGGGAGCCAAATGCAGCCCGCCACATCATTTTATGTGACCCGCGAAGGCAAATCATGTGTCAACTTCCTAAAATCTCTACCAGAATTTCATTAAGTTGTTATTAAAAAAATACACAGAGTAAATAAATAAAAGAACTCATGCAAAAAATAAATAGCTTTCTGGTTATAATTTGTGATAAAGATTGTAATAAGTGGCTAGTGGCCAATCCAGATTTTTCCATCAAATTCCTTCTCTTCTGTGTTGTAGCAGAACATTTTTCGGCAGTCCTGTTTAAATATAGAAGTGTCATTTTTCCGAAACATTCTCTGTCAGTTGGACCCCCCATATTTAATTTCTTCCCTGTTGATAGCATTATTCAGCAGTGTCCTGATAAAAACAAAATATGCAACTTAAGCCCGAGCAGGGCTAAGCCGCCGATTTGGACAGGATTACCTGGAGGCCAGACAGGACAAGCATCAGATTGTACTGTCATAAAGGGCCATTAGCCTGTTGGCAAACTGTACCTCAAGCTCGAGATGACAGAGCTTTTCAAGACGGACGTGGGGGCAAAATATGAAACTTAAATTCTTCCTGAAAGACATCTCGATGAATAGAGACTTCTGCACAACAAACACAAGATAAAACATATCATTGCACTTTTATTTTGAGAGTCCATTTGATACCATTTTAGGAATACATGGACCATCGACATCTTCCACTCTCTTTTCTCATGAAAAGACAGCCTTAGTGTCCACACAACAGACAATGGAGCAGACTTACTGACTGGCTGGGATTAAATTTAATACAGGAGCTTGACAGACATATCCTGGAAGCATAGTTTGATCCCTATGGACTTCCTCTTAGCGAAGCTTACATGTTTCTCTTGGATTTGCCTTATTAATTGGCACATTAAGTCAGTTTCATACATCATTAATTCTCCCTTCTCTATGTCTCAAGGTGTGTCTTTAAAGATCATTTATCTCCGCACTTTCTCCTCTCAAGGCCTCGCAATGTTGATGAGCTATGAATCACATGTAAGTGTCACATGAGTTAAGTCGAAAGTAGTTTAGTAGAAAGTAAGCATGTGTGTAAGCATGCTTTTTTTTTTTTTTTTTTTTTAGCACAACAATGTATTTTGACAGACCTTTAAAGCATTGAGGGGAACCCCAAAATCTGTTTTTTTTAATTGTTATTTTTCAGACAAAATTCTACCAAGTACTTAAAAATACCTCTCAAACCTTCATCATATATCGTGTCACTCAATACCTCCATGTGCATCATCAAAGGATCTTCTTGTACAAAAACAACCCGTTGTTGAAGAATGTGAAGAGTGTTTCTCAACCAACCAACCAATATCCAATAATTTACTTACGCTAAATCTCACGGCACACTACCACAAATATCTGTACAGTATTCTGAAATAATGATGATCTCGTGTCAATTTACTCACAAATTTGCTTACTCGGTGTAGAATCTGGACTTTGTTGAGTTGAACACAAAGCTTATATACTACAGTATTTCTCGGAATTGAGGAAAGACACACATGGAGACCTTAAATATTCATTTTGAGACCAATTAAGTGAAATGGGATAATTTCCCGCCTGACGCCTGGTGACCTTTCATGGCACACTAATATGCTGTGACAAACATTGGTAATTGTTGGCACACACCATATGCAACATCACTTGTTATCAAAGTTAATGTAGGCTTTTATTATTAACACGTCTACGTACTGGTGCAGGCTAGACCGCTGACCTAACGTCATTTTGGTGAAGTTAATCGGGGCACAGACAGACAGAAACTGAAATCCTTGGACATATTTATGGTCACATTTCACCAGCGATTATCACCAACTCATTCTGTGTACCCGCTCATCGCATCATTAAGTACCGTTTTTTTGTTATAAAAACCATGTGTCAAAAAATGGTGGTGGTCTTCTGGAGGCATTTGACTTCATTTCAGTGTGGAAAATGTATTTGCTGTTCCAGTAAATTGAGTTACGCGCTTGATCATTGAACAAATTAAACTGGAAAGTCAAGGTGGAACTGTAGTTCTATTACCATTATTTTCTATGTGAAAATTGTTCAGGAATCTGAACAAATTGCAATTGCTCAATTGTGTTTTACTGGAATTGGAAGGCCGCGGTGGGTGTAGACACAATGTCCCCGGGTAGCGCAGACGACACTGCAGACGACCGTCTGTCCTTCTGTGTCACTTTCTCTGACATGTGGAAGAAAAGGGCTTTATCTTTGGAAGTTAATCTCTCGAAGCGGTACACTCAAACCTCCAGCCTTCCCCTCTCAGCGTGCACTGCCTCAAGGCCGCGAGCCCAGCCTGTCATATAAAGAGACGCATAGTAGACTAGTGTCTATGGGGAGGGGCCTGGTGGTCTTATGCTGGAATCTTTATCTGAGCCTGACTGTCTCTTCCAGTGTACTGCTACCGATCTGTCCTTCCCCAGGGGGCTTTGTCTCAGTACAGAAATGTGATGCTATTACTCAGACACAAGCAGTAGCGGAAGGAGTCTGTCTGTGCTACGGCAGGCACCTTCTATCTCCCTTTTGTGACCCTCCACACTGCACTCTTTTTTTTCTCCTTTTTCTTTTTGGAGACGAGAGACGACAGGCGCCAGCCGCAATGTAACTGCAGTCTCAGGTATGTTGGGGGGACGTGGATGCCATTTCCCAGGGCTTCACCTGCAAAGACTGAGTGACACAGGCACCACAGTCAGCTCCACTCTAGAGAAAGCAGGCAGTTCAGATCTAGATGCGTCTAAAAAGCATCATTGGAACACAATCCATTCTGTGATCCTGGTGGACTTCCAGTGTTCTAATTTAAAAATGTTCCTCATATAGGGAATAAGGTTTTTTACTAAAAAGAAAGCACTGTATTGTATAAAAACAACAACAAGAGAATGTAAAGAAATACACTGATTTGATTAAATGTAATTACTAAACATACTATGGGCCTAGAGCGTGACATTATGGTCTGGAGTCGATTAGCCTGCGTGTGAGTGTCTGGGCGTGAGTTGTGGCCTACAGCAGCTCATTGTGAGTGTTCTCATGTTGTGCATCTGAATGTACATCTGCTACCGTGGCTTTTCTTTCCTATATGCGAGGGCATTAAAACTCTGTAAGTTCATTCCTCCATTCTTTTTAATTTACTCGAGCAGCTGAGTAACAGAAACTTGTTCATAAGTCAAATTTTGGCTCCCTACAAAAAAAAATAAAAATTGACCAAGCGACGGCTCATTACAAAAAAAAAAAAAAAAAAACAACAAAAAAAAAAACTTTCATTTGCAGTCAGGATGCAACGAGGTGAACCACCACATCAAAAACCAAAAGATAAACAGAGCCACACTGAGTTTTGTTGGATGCAGAGATTAGCATTAGCTAACAGTGTTTGCTTCTGATAAGCGGCATATAATTTTAGTCGAACCCCACATAGTTTACATTTTTTGGGGGTGTTTGGCTTTGGAGGTTCCACTACAGCCTCTTTGTGCAGTATCTTCTCAAATGCATTGTGATTGGACGCAAAGAGCCTCTTTACTCAAGCCACACCTGCGTATTGCGTGAAAAAGCAATATGTAGCATGCTCATTTCAGTTTTTTTTTTTCTGTTTAAAAATCCCACATAAAATCTGTTTTATGTTCTGTGCAGGCATTTCTCCAACTTGCCTGAGGCTTCTCCAACAAACAAAGCTTTTATGTCTAGTTTGCTTCGCCTCCTAATGTTGCGGCATTGTCTTGCGCACAGGCTTAGGATAATTACAAAATAAAATAGAATAAGTAGTCTTAAACTGAAACCTCAGCTCCATCTGTCAACAGATGACAGTAGCAGTCAGAGTCGTTTTCATTGTGGTACAAGTGGTTTTGTAGTAAATTAGCTGTCTCATTCATCTAGAATACATCTATAAGCTGTGGCTACCGCTTTATTATTTGAGCAGGCCTTTGGGATACAGTTTGCATTCGTTCCTCAATGAAAAATGGTTGCTAGGATATGACTGCTGACTTGTGTGCATATGTTTTCAGGAAAGGAGCAAAAGCCTTTTATGGTTGTGCAGAATAGAAGCAACATGTGTGTATTAGTGGTGGAGAGCCTTCATGAGAGGAGACAGACAGACTGCATTTCTTATTTTACAATACAGTGTTGCATAACAATACAACACTTAATATGCAACCCTTGCAATACTTCAGTGTATCGGTCCATCTATCTTCGTCTTCAAAGAACCTTACATGCATCTTTTGGGAATGTGGGCGGAAACTGGAGTACCGGGAGAAAACCCGCGTAAGCATGGAGAGAACATTGTCAATTCACCCAAAATAAAATATCGATTTGTCTGCCTAGCTAGCGTAAGATAGCTAGCAAGCAAGATAGCTATTTTAATACGCAAGCCCAGACGAGATACGCCAGACTAAACAAGGTGCCTACGTGGCGACCATGTTGGCAGGGGCGACGTTCCTATCAAAGAACATTGAAATTAATTATTTAAATTGGCACGGTGATAACTGGTTAGCACATCTGCCTCACAGTCCTGAGGACCGGGGTTCAAATCCCGGCCTCGCTTGTGTGGAGTTTGCATGTTCTCCCCGTGCCCACGTGGGTTTTCTCCAGGTACTCCGCTTTCCTCCCACATCCCAAACACATGCATGGTAGGTTGATTGACGACTCTAAATTGCCCGTAGGTGTGAACGTGAGTGCAAATGGTTGTTTGTTTGTATGTGCCCTGCGATTGGCTCGCGACCAGTTCAGGGTGTACCCCGCCTCTCACCCAAAGATAGATGGGATAGGCTCCAGCACACCCACGACCCTAGTTAGGAGAAGCGGTACGGAAGATGAATGAATGAATGAAAATTGTAACTTTCTTATTTCTATACTGATTTTCGCAAGGTTTACTTTTTTGTCATGCCAAAACGTGTGCTTTCAATACATAACACACACACACACACACATAAAATCCCCCAAAATATTTTTCTTGTGAAAAGTTGAAATCCCAGTACCTTCTTATAATAGTACACACCGCAAAAGGCGCATGTAGGATCTACCTATTCGTATGTACATGGCATACTTTAGTGTATCTCAGTGTAAGCATTAACATTTTGTAAATAGCAGCACTTTAAATCCTCTTTAAATTAAAGTTAAATGAGATTAACAAAACAGTGTGGTTCGTGTTCATATAATTTTTCAGTACAGCTACAGGAACTACAAAGCAGAAATATCTAATTATACACGTTAATGTTTTGAAGTAAAAAAAAATCCGTTCTGTTTATCAAATTTTAAAAGTAATTCTGAATTAGTTAATACTAAACTATCGTATATTTCAGGCGTAGGGCATAAATCTGCGTTCTGCGCGTTTTGCGCAGTGTGCGCAACCACTACCCGCCTGAACAGCTTTCAGGTTCCCATAATCCATTGCGCGCCTGCCCAAGCAGCCATTCGTCTCCATACAGCAAGCCGAACCCCCGCCGGTGAGGTGAACATGTCAGACAAAAAGCAAACCGTCGACCTCGGTCTACTGGAGGAGGATGATGAGTTTGAGGAATTCCCAGCTGAGGGTTAGTACGTTACGTATTTTCACGCCGTGACACTCGGTGGTTTACACAGTGTCCACATTGTAAGTGAGCTCGGCCTGGGAAGAGTGACTCAGCTAGCCTAGCCAGGCTAACTTAGCCTTAGCAGTAAGTAAGGAAGCTGCTTCCTAAACAAGCCAGTGTAGCGAATTAATTTAACTAATATTTAGAGAAATTGTTAAATGTCTGCCTCGGTAAGTCCTTGTTTTTGAAAGCTCATATTTAGGTTGGTATGTCAGTCAAACGAGCTGCATCAATATGGATGCATACCACTGTGCATGTTTGGCTAACGGCACAATTGAAGTGTATTTTGCATACACTTCACTAAATTTTTTATAATATAGCATATTTGCTTCCATCAAAATTCATCCGTCTGACTTGTTCGATGCATTGTTTTCGGCCCGTTGCTGGTCCAATCAGATTGGACAGGGCTGGACGAGGATGAAGATGCTCATGTTTGGGAAGACAACTGGGACGACGACAACGTCGAGGATGATTTCTCCAACCAGTTAAGGTATTCAGCACGACTCTTTGTTAATATAAAGTGCCCATAAACCTAAGTAGATTGTTCTGTTCAATTCAATTTTATTTACATAGAACCAAATCACAATAGAAGTTGTCTCAGGGCACGCATGCAGCAGGTCAAAGACCACACTTCTCACTCAAAAGAACAACTGAACGCCAAATGAGTAAGCACAAGGTGATGGAGTTAAGGAATAAAAAATCACTCTTGAGAAAAAACCTCAAGCAGACCCAAGACTTAGTGTGGGGTGGCCGTCTGACTCAACCGGTAGGGTTCTAGAGTAGGAAAGGAGAGAGACAGCTAAAGAAGAAAGCACTTTGAACCTGTCAGGAGCTGATTTGGTTCGCAAGGGTTGATTTGAAACCCCGCTTGAGAGGGGACCGCCGATGGAGGGATCCTTCTTTCAGGATTACCAGGCTGGCCAAGTCGTTGGGAGCAGAATCCTCCACAGCAACGCCTCGGGGAAGTGGTCCATCGCGGATCTTGTCACAGTTGGTGCAGAATCCATACAGAAACATCCTCAGATTCGATCATCGTCAGGAGAGGAGAAGTGGCAGTAAAACAGGCCTCTGTGCATTTTAACTAAATGCCAAAGTGTAAAAATAAGTCTTAAGTTGAGACTTACACATTTCTACTGCGGTAGCAGCTCTAATAACTGCAGGTAAGGGCCTGCAGACTTCATTCTGGCTCTGGGAATCACCAAAACACCAACATATTGTGAACGAAACACACGGTACCACTAAGTCAGCGAGATAGGAGAGTGTGTGTGTGTGTGTGATGTGTATATGTATATATATAAAATGTATATGTGTAATATTTTATGTGTAAGTAACAAAACCTTAAAATCACATCTCAAGTAGAGTGGATTGATTTTAATAAGTGGAATTTTCTTGTTCGCAACTTTGTTGGGCCATACATAACTTAAAATGGTAGCTTATGTAGTCTATAGCAAATATATAGAATACACCAACACCATTAGATATAGCATCAATTCATTTGTTGAGTTGAACATTAGTTGTTGATATCATTGGTTAACCTGACAATTCTATCACGTCTAATAGAAGAAGAGCTTTATGAAAAATAGGTAAAGATGCTAAGTTTTGATCGACTTTGTTCGAGTGCGGATTAATTGTACATGTTTACTTTTTGTTTGTTTGCTGTGGTTTAGGACTGCACTGCTAATATTCTGGTTACCTTATTTTGTAACAAGAGATGGGCAAAATATAATCAATCCAATTACTATGATGCAATTAGTTGTCTTTATAAAGTCATTGTTTTGGTGGCAGCTTTTGCATTGGATGAATTGTCCACTGACTTATTTTAATTTTAGTTTTTAGTGCTTGCATTGCGACACCTGTTATGCTTTATGAGTTGAAATAAAATTATAAGAATCCTCAAGGCTGTCATTTAAAATGCATAATCTTCGTTGTTTTTTTTTTTTTTTATTCCGGTAGAGCGGAGCTGGAAAAGCATGGTTACAAGATGGAGACGTCGTAGTGGGAGACAAGATCCATGTGGATAATATGGACATTTTTGTGAATATTACAGGCTGACCACAAAGAGAGGGAAGGAGAGGTTTCTTATTGTGTTCATTTGTTTCATTTTGTAAGAATTGTTGACAGAATTAAAGTGTTTGGAGAAAACGACTCCCTTTTGAGTGTATTAACTCACTGTATTACTATTATGTTCAATTCATCAATATAATCAAATTAGGTCTGTGTGGCCTTGTCATCTAACCTGAATTAACAATATTTGTGTTTGTGTAACCTCATAAAAACAAACAAAAACATATCTACCATTACCTCTAATACTCAGTCACAATTCTCTTCATGGGTGTCATTACATGTAAAATCAACCAAGAATTTTACCTTCACCTCAAATTTTGAGGTGTGGTTAAAAATGGAAGGAAAGAACAGAACATAAAACATTTTTGTTCTAAACCTCTCAATTAGAGCGAGATAGGCTAACAAACAAACATCAACCGATTAAAGATACCCCTCAATTTTAAAGGTGTATAACTTTGAAAGTACAACACTTCGGAAGCTGACTTTGGTATAATTTTAAGAGTCCTTCATAGTCCTACAAAACTTTAAAAAAATTTCTTCTATTTACTCAAATATAATTAACTTTTTTTTCCCCAATCTTGAAACTTCAAAGGTATTTATGAAATGAATGAATTGCTCCAGGGAACAAAATTGTTTATTTCTGCATGAAATCATAACATTTTGACCAGGTGCTGCACATAGCCGGTTGCCACAAATTTTGAGGGACAAAAAAAAAAAAAAAAGTTACAAGAGCAACATAGTCTTCAATTTTGTAATTAGTTTTGAATAACGAAAGAACTAATTTAAATTTAAATGATATACTCATGATTTCTTTTCCAAAGTCACAGAGAGCAACAGCAGAAGGATGAAAGAGCCACATCTGGCTCTTGAGCCGCAAGTTGCAGACCCCTGTAAAATATCCCATACCAAAATAAAATTTTCTAAATAAGTCATTGATGACCTTTCAGTGTGATGACTTTTAGGGAAAGCAAAAACTATTTTGAGATTTGTAGCCATATAAATGGCATGATTAACCTTCAGGAACTTCTACTGGTATATCAAGTAACTAAAAGACAGTAATAACGGTGGAATTTTTTCATTCAAATTAGCTATCACTCTGAATTAGCTGGCCATCTGTTCACAAAAAACTTTACAGTATATAAAACAAGTTGGGATTTTTATTTAAAAAGAAAATACTTTCAACATAATTTAGCTGAAAAGGGTGGATATTTACGTATGTGGCATAAAGGCTAAGATCTTAAAACTTACACCCCCCCCCCCCCCCAAAAAAGCAGACATCTTTGCTCCTTTATATTCTCTCCAAAAGAGTGATGTCACATCCGGAATGTGGATTCATTGGCCTTATTTTTTTTTCTTTAGAAGACAAAACTATCACAGACTATGGTGGAATGCAACTGGTGCATCTCAATAAATTGGAATACTGTCAAAGAGTTCATTTTATTTCAGCATTGCAATTCCAAAAGTGAAACTGTTATACAGATTCATTCCACAAAAGCAAATACTTTTCAGAAGGCCAATTCCAACCTCCTTTTCCATACTAAAATCTTTTTGTTTCCTATGTAACATTCTTATTTCTTGGGGATGGTTTCCGTTAGCCGTATGCTAAAATCATCAAAATAAGAAAATAAAACGACAGTTTACTCTCTTTGTTGAATCTTTTGGAATGAGTTTTTGAATTGATCTACAGAAATGGTTTTCTAATTGTAATTTGTTAAGATGCACCTGTATATTGAGAACACAATAAATGATATAAATTAACATGTAACAGCTGGTCTCCTTGATATATATTTGTACTTCGACACTTGAACCAATAACGAAGGTGCATTTTCATTCATTTAACATTTAATTGCAAATATCGTTCTTGGGACATTTTTTTAGTTATTAACTCAAACACAAGTTAATAACTAAAAAAATAAATAATTTTACAAGCATTATTTGTGTGTTTATGTTAGAATGATGACCACAATCTATAACGAAATGTTCTCATAATAAGCATTTAATTTATTTGAAGTAAATGATGTCTTGTCATGAGGATGGAAAACGCACCAATAGCCAGGAATGACCTGTACTCCGTGTTGTGCGAGATGGGTAAAATCAAGTGAAAGCCCAGTCAAATGACCCAACATTCATCATGTTTATTCAAGTTACACTTACTAATGTGAAACTGACAATTTACACGTGGTAAACATTTTAACATCTGTCATGTACCACACCTCAAAATTTGAAGAAAATATGAGAGGTGAAGTGAAAATTCTTGGTTTACATGGAATGATGCCTAAATTGCTTTATAGCCTTGTTTTCTTTCACTATAATACTTTGTGAATTAATTTCAAAAGTAGACGCCCTGCTAGGATCATTGTTTCTACACTTATCCTTTAACTAAACTACAATCTTACAAATGAATATACAGTATTTTGTGAGCTCATGGTGTATTTACTGTACCTGCTATTTCCCTTTAGCCTATTCCAGGCTAGTATATAAAAAAATGTCATGTTTGTTCGTAGCATCAGAACTGACCAGCTTTCCTTCGCAGATATTTTCATCTTGTGTTTAAGTTGTCAAAGTGCTGTCTACATAAGGGGGTGTTGAATGTGTAGTACTCACACACACACACACACACACACACACTCAAACTTGTTCCGCACGTGCGGTATAACAGCCCCCGCCCCCTTTCAGACCTGCAGCGCCGTGCCGAGACCCTGAAGAAGAGATTATCCACTGGCGTGTTTGTCAGAGGTAGGGAGGGGGTCTCAGCATGTGGCCCTGAGCCCGTCTTGCCTGGGCCTGCCTCCACTGCCAGCCAGGCCCTGCTCTTCCGCTCTGCTCAGCGGGGACTCTTGTACTGAACCAGTGGCCAATTTATCCTCGCCATGCTCCCTCTGCAAAATAGTTTTCGTACTGGTTTGTTCCCTCTCGCTTCTGGGGTCTTAATGATGATGATGAATGGTTGCCAGTGTGACCAAGAACAACCTTCATCCCCTTAAAATGACATCCATGCTCCTTGCATAAAATAACACTCCATCGATATGTCCAGTGTACTGTTTCACGATGTATTGTGCTCCTAATTGTTTCCACACATCATTTTAAGAAATCTCCACATGCGTCATAGACTAAACATATTCTTACTTAATAGGAAGTATACGATCAGGTTAAAAAATGCTTGCAGCACACTAGGAGCTACACACGTCCATAACATGGTAAACTAGCACTATGATTGACTGATATATATTTTTTTCTTTCTGAATGCAGAGTACCTCCTTCCCGTTAGCCATCCATCCATCCATTTTCTGAGCCGCTTCTCCTCGCGAGTTTTGCGGGCGTGCTGGAGCCTATCCCAGCTATCATCGGGCAGGAGGCGGGGTACACCCTGAACTGGTTGCCAGCCAATCGCAGGGCACATACATTCTTGACATTCACACCTACGGGCAATTTAGAGTTGTCAATTAACCTAGCACGCATGTTTTTGGGATGTGGGAGGAAACCGGAGTGCCCGGAGAAAACCCACGCAGGCACGGGGAGAACATGCAAACTCCACACAGGCGTGGTCGGGGATTGAACCCCGCTCCTCAGAACTGTGAGGCAGACGCTCTAACTAGTCGTCCACCGTACCCCCCTTAGCCATTCACTATGGCTAAATAAATGGTCCATCAAGAAGTGCAATCCGAAATACAGACTGGTACTATACTATATGCTAATCTCTACGTATATACCCAACAGGTACCCATACACATACTGTATACCACATACCAACACTTAGTCATACAATGTGCGAAGCGGATGCATAACTCTAGTGTGTACAGGTGATCTCTACAGTAGTGATGCATCTGTCAATTATATATATATAAAAAAATGGTGTTCATCAATTAACTGTAATAGCTAAATGTGTGTGTGTGTGTGTGCGTGCAGCACTAAGGGGCCTTGTTGATGGTTGTTGTGGCGGTTGTGAAGTCAGTCGAGCGAGGGAATCGTTAAGTGGGAGCAACAGAGGAGGAACCCTCGGCCATTTTGTTTGTGCTGAGAGCGTAAGATTGTTCCCTTGTGTTTGCCGCCACGAGGGCCTCTGCGGGCCCACCTCTGTATTCAACCCCGTACCGATTGTCAGGCTCTCTCTGTGTCCCCGTGCTATTTCGTCTTTGATCCCATGTAATCAGCTCTTTAATTCCTCGCGAGCATGCATTTGTTGTTTCTTTGTGACCCTCGTGATTCAACATGAAAGTAAAGGCCGATGTTGACTGATGAAAGGATGATAATTTGGTGGGTTGAACACATGGACATCATGGAGAGCATGATTTTAAATATGGCAGCCATTTCTTTGCCTATTTCGAAGTAACAAAAAGGCTAACTGACAACTGACAGTGCCAGTCAAAACTCAGCATTAACATCATGGTTTAATCTCATTAGATTATAATTGGCATGGCCGTAATAATCGAGAAATTGTCAAGAAATTGGTAAGGTTTGTTGACTGTTGATTAATCATGTGTTGAAGCAATTGTGGTAAAATAGAGTGCACTATGCTAATAATGCAGATGTGTGCTATATTCAAGTTTACATAGTTGGCGGTTTAAAGAGCAACAACATGACCTCAGCGATGGGAAATTGAAATATATCCACTTTGGGCAACTTCAGTAGTCTGCTCAGTAGAAAACTGGCATCAAAACCGTAGTTCGCACTATTAAGAGAGAATTTTCACATTGCATAAAAAAAATATATATCCTGTGAACCCCCCCCCCCAAATAAAAACAGTTGACCTGTTTTTTGTGTAAGGGTGGGGCATTGGCCTAGAAATAACTCATTTTCATTATGATGTTGCAATTTGCAGATGCTTATCCCTCTTATTGCATTCATTTCTTTGGAAGAGCAATAATGATCTTGGGTCAACTTGATCCAGGAACATTTTTAAATTAATGATCGTCATTACTTTGTACGCTTTGCTGTAACCCTCCTTTTATGTTCATTTGTCAGGATCAGGAATACTACTCCCGGGTCAATTTGACCCGGCGTATGTCTAATCATTGCTAAAGTGTCAGAAACAAGCAAACAAAAAAATCCCAATAAACATTTGTCTATATCTCTTAAACTCTTTGTAACCATTTCATTCAATACATGCATTAGCTCAATTCGATCCTTCTTCAGTGATGAAAATGCACTTGGTTTTCATTAAAAATGTAAAATGAACAATTTTCATTGCAGATGAATTATCAACGTCATTACATATTACACTTTTTAACCCTCTTATGTTAATTTTTCAGGATCAGCATGGGTCAAAGAGACCCGAGGGCATGTTTACTTAATATTAAGGTTTCCGAAACAGAAAAGAAATAAAAAATCACAAAAAGATGGTCACTATCTTATTATTAAGTCAATTACTAACCATTTCAGTCAATATTTAGTGTATTGCCTTTAATAGATCATGCTCAGTGAGGATAATTTGCTCGTTTTTCATAAGAAAATGCATGTGGAATGAACCATTTTAGTTATGCTGACTAAACAAACGAGGTCTCAGACCGAAAATCTGATTTTAGCAGTACACTTTTTCTTTTGATCTTTGAAATGGGTCAATTTGACTCTCAACATGACAAGGATGGTTAATATGCAACTGAATGGTGCATGAATCTTATGACAGAATTCAGCTGTACGAAATGTGTCTTCTTAAGCCTTGGTGGTGGGGGTCTTTGCTCCACTGAGTGCCTTTCTAGTTCAAAAGAGCATTTCCCCTACTTGCAAATGTCCTTGCACCCACGCAGTGGTGAACCACATAACTGCATGCGAGCGAGCAGCCAATGGAGCTGCGGCGAGCGCTTTTTTTCATAACACTTCACGTTGGGAGATGGCAGATCCATTGTTCTCGAGGCTTGCGAGTTTGTGGGCGAGACTTCCCGCTGCTTTCACTGGAGAAACACGCCAGTCTCACAGACCTTATTTTCTGGTCTTTCCTGCACACTCTGTAGGCCACTGACCGCTCTGCGCTTGCCGAACGGCACGATGGCTCTTCTTTAGCGAAGATTTCCGAGCCAGAATACGGCGCTGTCTCTGCGTGGCTCGGAAGCGCACAGCTGCTGCTATAATGGCCCTAATTGCACGTTTCTTTTGTCGTTCTGAAATTAGCAACAGGGCTACAATAGTACGACTAACACCCCCTAAAAGTAAAGATGGGGGGAGGGGGGGAAGAGAGAGAGAGTTTATAATAATAATAAAAAAAAGACTCTCAGGGGTACATGCCCCAGTGAGTCTGCCAATCCGCTGCGGAATGGGCCACACCTGCACACTCGGACCCCCGCTAAAATAAACACAGATAATAAGGTGTAATTACTTTAGAAAATAATAATGACGAGCAACCCTTCAGACCTCACCTACTCCTGGTGACAAAGGCCTGCCTGTTTATTGTGGGGGGTGCAACAGGCCCAAAGGATGCCTTCGAGTGTCCTATCAAAAGACCCGTTGGTCCGACTGAGGGTCCCTTATAGGACCGTCATCAGTGTCGACGGGGGACGGTGCTTTTAAGTCTCTTCTAGTCTAACTACCTCAATTAAGCAGTCTGAACTGACCGCAGGCTACTTTCTTTATCATCAAAACCATCCATCCAGTGTTCTTTATGCTTCCCCAGCAAAGAGATCATGCGCAAAGTGAAGTTAAGATGAAGCCCGAAGACAGGTATACATCAAAGCATTACAATTATGTTTTTTTGATACGTGTTCAAAAAAAAGCACTGTTTTGTAAAATATAAATACAAAAACATAATAAACATAATACAAGATAATCCAAATTAATAAACGGGTTTTTAAATCACACACACACTGGTGCAGTACATTCGTGTGTTGGTGTGTCTTTCAGGGGGCGTGGCCTAGCAAGTGACATCAGGAGCTCTGTCTCCAGATCTGGTTGGCCATTTACAGTGCGGTTAGTTCAGTGTTGGTGACTTCTTCATGCTCCTTGAAAGTGTTTTCTTTTTGTATTTGTGGGTTTGACTGCTCCATTCAACAAACGGCTGGCAGTGCATCGGCGACTGTCGCTCGCCTTTTTCTTTTACGAGCTCGCTCGTAATAAAAAGTTTCGCTCGCAACACAAACAACCAAGGCAATTTATAATTTAGAAAAAGTATTACAAAATCGATTGATAAAATATCTTAAACCGATTTGTTCTATGTACTTTTTAATCAAATTGGATTTGTGTGCTACATTGGCAACTGGATGTTTGTGGTTTCCGGAATCAAACATATCCAGACCGGTGAATTGGCAGGGATGGTCCAATTCCTTGGCTACCTCATTCGTCAGGTATCACGCCACTGGACTTCTTTCTATGGGGTTATGTTAAAGATACTGTGAATTATACGGGACATGACAAACATGAACGAACATGGCAAGAAATCAAGTACTGTCTTGATGTACTTTGTGCAACCAGTGGTGCCTATACAGAGGTGCATTAAATGAAGCAAAAAAAAATTCAGTGTTCTTCATTTTGTTACAATTTCCATATCATTTGTATATTCATTTGCTCTTGTTATAGATTTGTTAAATTGTGAACTGACTTCATCGATGCCCTGTACAATGTCCAGAGCCATAAGAAATCCCAACCAGCCATTATTCTTAAAAGAATATAGCATATGACACCATCATTACTTTGATTTTTGGAAACGTAAGCCATCAGTTTGACCCTTTAGTGAGCCTCAAGAATTTTACTTCGACCCTGGAGATCGTCCATATGATGGAAATACCCCACCTAAATTGCACATAAAAAAACTTGTATTTCACACTTTCCTCCTGTTTTTTTCCCTTCTCAGAGCCATCGCACCTCAGCCACAGAACCCGTCCATGTGAACACGACACCAGATCACCGAGGAGGTGTATGTTGGCGCCATGGACTCACTGTCACTTACGTCTGTCCAGGTTTTAACCCGATCCGACATGTAGGCACACAGATGTGTATGTTTCACTTTTAACACTATCCTGGTGCTTGAGACACTACACAAACACGAGACTTTTGTTTGACGTCAAGACGCATTAAGAGGGCCCTGCTTCAGCCGTGCAGTATGATCCATCTTGCGGAAAATATGGTCTCATTTCATGTGGGGTGCAGAACATAAAGCATGAGGAAAGCATACAATAAGTAGAATTAAATGATCCTTGTCAAGGGCATATGAAACGCTGTGGGTAAAATTGTGTAACACCAAATCCAATATTGCTTTATTGATCCATGAAAAAATCAAATCTTACAGTATGTATTTGTCTTCATCCAGTATTAAAACCACACTGAAAAGAAGAACAATACTAGTACAACGTTAGCCTAATGGCATAATTGCCCAGGTCATTTTTCAACATTTTCAGAAAATGATTTTTTTTGTTTAAAATTGTTAACGATAATAATATAGTTTAAGTTGTGAAAAAGTTGAAATATTAAAAGGAAACTTAATGTAATTTTAGGAGAACAGTTCATTTTCTGCGGAAAAAGTCATCATTTTCACGTACAAATTAGCAATTTCTCTTTGACTTCATTGGAAATGTATTCTTGTAATATATGGCTCATTTCGTCACGTAATTTGTTTTTACCAAATAGGTATTTATTTATTTAATTATGTATATATGTATGTATTTATCCAGATTCTCCCTTCATCCAGCCATCCATTTTCTACCACTTTTCTGAGGTCGGGTCGCGGGGGCAGTAGCTTTAGCAGGGACGCCCAGATTCTCCCCTATATTCCTTTATTCCATCCTAAC
The DNA here is from genome assembly GCF_024500385.1 of Phyllopteryx taeniolatus. NCBI lineage: Eukaryota > Metazoa > Chordata > Actinopteri > Syngnathiformes > Syngnathidae > Phyllopteryx > Phyllopteryx taeniolatus. Next base: position 10,027,389 of record NC_084522.1, read on the forward strand.
TCAGGAGTGTCAAAAAGTTATGGTTTCCCTTAGTGGACTGAATCTATAAATGTATAACCACCTCATCATATTCATTCTTTCATTCATTTTCCGTACCGCTTATCCTCACTGGGGTTGCGGGCGTGCTGGAGCCTATCCCAGCTGCCTGTGGGCGAGAGGCGGGGTACACCCTGAACTGGTTGCCAGCCAGGCATAGGGCACATATAAACAAACAGCCATTCGCACTCACATTCACACCTATGGACAATTTAGAGTCTTCAATTAATCTGCCGTGCATGTTTTTGGGATGTGGGAGGAAACCGAAGTATCTGGAGAAAAGCCACTCAGGCACGGGGAGAACATGCAAACTCCACACAGGCGTGGCCAGATTTGAACCTGAATCCTCAGAACTGTGAGGCCGATGTGCTAACCAGTCACCCATTGTGCCGCCCCTCATCATATTATTACACAAAATTGGCTCTCTCTACATTTCATTGTATGTCATTATATGTATTAAAAAAAAATCAATTTGAAATCAGAAGTCATGGAAAATAGTGACAACAAAACAAGTCAGTTTAGCTCGAAACATGAAGTTGACTTTATTTGCTTTCATGGGCCACAGAGTAAAATGTTGTGGTGGGCCAAATCTGGGCCCGGGCCTTGAGTGTGTCACCTGTGCTTTACATAATCACTCACCAAATAGTAACATGCAGCAAGTGGACAATTTGCATGTATATTGCATTAATATAAGCAACTTCCCTATCAACAGAAATGTGCAACATGACTTTACCGTTCATTCTTAATTGAATCGATTCTAATGACCCCGCATGCGCATGGATGCGTATTTAATAACCAAACCTAAAAAAGTTAACCATGCACCGGTCTTAAATCAGTGGACAGTGATGCTTGCTAAATGAACAAGGAAACAATTTAGCCAGCACAGAAGCTTTTTCCACCCAAAGTAATAAAGCACACTTAATGTTATCATCATCACTGGGGAATTATCAGACCCCAGATAGTTGCAATTAATTAATCAACAGTCACTTTCACACTCCCATGAAAATCACTGCAGATCTGCTTGAGCGGTGTTGACCAAAAGAATCAGTGTGCAGCCACTATTCATGCATCGACTTCAAGTTGTCGGACCGAGTCATTAGCACATGATTAATTGCATGTCACAGTCGTCGCATCATCACCATATGAGGGAGCGAGATGTCAAACGCAAACATTGCATCATTTTACTCACGTTAAGATAAAACATTTGCGCAGAGCAATTGATAGAATCCATTATTTTCATCGCTTCCAATCAAATCGTCACTGCTTTATCGCGTGACCGCTTTCGAAACTGGAGCACAGTGACACACACAGCATTCTTCTCTGTTTTTCATCACTTTCTCACTTATGCACGCACGCACGCACGCACGCACACACACACACACACACACACGTCTAAAAAGAGAGGGTGGGAGGCCTTGGCCCAGCCACAGTCCAACTGGTCCCAGTCGCAACGAGGAAACAATTAATCATGTGTGAGCGGCTGTCTGAGTGTCTGCTCTCTGGACAACAACAACACTCAGCCATTTAACTCCCCTCAAGGCAGGACAAGCAGCCAACGCAGGCATGCATGCTCTCATCTTCACACACACTGACACGCACGCACACTCACACATGTGCAAGGACGAGAATGCTTTCACACACGATCAGTGTAGGTAGCACGTGCAGATGGTGGGATGCACACTAAAGCAGGCGCATGGAGTACAGGTTTTAGTCAGGCAACAGGTGTTCTCTGTTTTGTCAGCCTAATCAATGACACTATCTGGACAAAGGTATTGGGACACATGCCTAAAATGAATGAGTTTTCTTCTCAGTTACAGTGGATATAAAAGAAATCTACCTACGCCCCTTTTCAAATGCAAGCTTTGTGTGATGTAAAAAAATAGACCAAGATAAATCATTTCAAACACTTTTTCCACCATAAATGCGACTCATAAATTGTAACACACAATTGAAAAATTGGAGGCAAAAATAAGTAGCAGAAATCATGTGGTCGCTCGCACAAGTGTGCACACCCTCTTATAACTGGGATGTTGCTATCTTGAAAGGTAACCAATCACATTCAAACTAATTTTATACAGGAGTTGGCACAGACCTGCTACCATTTAAAGTGTCTCTGACTAACCCTGGATAAAGTTCAGATGTTCTAGTTAGCTTTTGCTAACATTTTGCTTTCAAGCAAAAGCCTGAAGGGTTTGTGCTAACACTGACTGGTATTTGGAATTGTTTATAATTCCCTCCACCTTGACTAAGGCCCCAATTTCAACTGAAGAAATGACACCATGCTTCACTTTAGGTATGAAGTTCTTTTGGTGATGAGCAGTGTTGTTTGCGCCAAACATACATTTTGGAATTATAGCCAAAATGGTCAACCTTGGTTTCATCAGACCATAACACATTTTCCCACATGCATTTGGGAGATTTAACGTGTTTTTTTGGTTGTTGTTCTTTTTCAGAAAAGACATTTTGTTTTTCCACCATACCTCCTAGCCTAGACATACGGTATCAAAAAGGGAGATTGTTGTCACATGTACTATACAGCTTGTACTCACCAGAAATTCCCCCTCTTGGCAGCCTTTCTGACTAGCTGTCTTCTAATCTTTTGATGAATTTTTGAGGGACGTCCAGTTCTCGGTAATGTCACTGTTGTGCTGTATTTTCTCCACTTGATGATGATTGTCTTCACTGTGTTCCATGGTATATTCAATGCCTTGGAAAAGTGTTGCACCCTTCTCCGACTGATGCTGTGGAAGCTCTCTGTGGAACATGGCTCCTGCTGCAAGATGTGACTACAAAACTGTCAGGAAAAGCATAGTAAAACATCTGAACTTATTTGGGGTAAATCAGAGGGACTTTGCAGGTGTGAGCTGACTCCCATTTAACACGAGTTTGAATGTGATTGGTCAATTCTGAACACAGCTACATTCCCAGTATGGTGTACACACTTATTCAACCACATTGTCTCAGTTATTTGTACTTCCTCTATGGAAAAGATGTCCTTTTTTCCCACTTGATGCTCTAGCACACCTGCAACCCTAGTGAGGATAAGCGTTCTTGTATAGTATTATAATTGCGACATGACAGTGGTGACTTAAGCTGGGTAAGTGGCCACTCAAGGCTCAGGTACCATATGCACAACCAGCCACTGATATTTTGTCCCACCCACATCCTCTGTTGTTGTCCAATGCAAAAATGTTTGTTGGGGTTCCATTCAGCGCTATGAAGTTCTTCTACACCGACTCATCCAATGATGCCTTTATGGATCTTATATTTTGCGGAATAGGAAACAGAAATGTCCCCTAACTGCTCCCACAAAAACTGATTAAGAGGTGTGTCTCAAAACTTGGTCCATGTAGATGTCAGCACCTCCCAATAATGACATATGCAGGACACATGACAGTCACTTCTCTTTAGGAAGTGTTGTCTCATTTAATTTCCACAAAATGGCAGAAGAGGTTACAGGTGAGCATAAACAGGTAGAAAAAGGAAACATCATTTATTCCAGCTTTGTGAGCGTGTGGGTATGCGTGTATATATATATTTTTTGACATTTTTTTAGAAGAGTGTATCTGTTTCTTGGTAGTCTTCTAAAACCTGAAGCAAACAAAGAGGCTGGTGTGTGTTTCAGTCGGGGGGCATCTGGATGGCATCAGTGGAGACTGGCAGATTGGTTGTGACAAACAATTTAGTGCCGAGGTCCCTGGTGACAAACACATCACTGCAGTACATATTGAAAAAGAAGCTTTGAAGTGCTACCGAATCAGAAGTATTCAGTGTTTTCCAATTTCTTTTTTTTTTTTTTTTTTACTACACCACTCACATCCTGAGGGAGTATGTTCTCATAAATTGGTCATAAAATTTAATCTGATCTTTCTCTACGTCACAACAATAGGCAAACACAGTCTGCTTAAACTAATACCACACAAACAGTTATGTTTTTTTCATGTTTTTATCGGACACACCTTGCCAACATAGAGTCCAATTAATGTGATGAGATTGGAGGTGTTGGTTAAAGCTACCTGGTCTATAAAAAAAAAAAAAACACCCACCAAATTGGAGTTACCGTTTATGAAGAAGCATTGCCTGATGTGAACCATGCCTCACACAAATGAGCTCTCAGAATACCAACAATTGTAACACGTGTTAGCATTCAGAAGCTTCAAAGATGGTAAGGTCTATGGGATTGGTTGTCTATAAATGGAAAAAGTTCCGAACTGTTGCTGCTTTCCCTAGGAGTGGTTGTCCTGTAACGACGCCTGCAAGAGCAAAACAGAGACAGCTCGTTGAGGCAAATCAATCAGTCAATAAATAAAATAAAATAAAAAAAAACCTACAATAACCGCTAAAGTCATACTGAAATCTCCGACACACGCTAACATCTCTGTTGATGGATCTACGATAAATAACATATTAAACTAGAATGACTGTCATTGGAGGGCACCATGGCTTTCCGAAAAAACAGGTTGGAAGTTTATAAAAGAGTGATTGGATGTTTCACTGCACCACTGCAAAACTATTGTGGGGACAGATATAACCAAAATTTATGAGCCATTTATGCAGAGATCCAGGTCATTCCAAAGGGTTCGCATATGTTTTGCTGCTACTGCACCTTGGATGTGTGGTTACTTTTTGGGAGGGGGTATGTCACATGCAGGCACAATGCTCATGTTCTTGGAAAATAGCTAATTTAAAAAATAATGTACTGTCTCTCTTTGTTGATCTTGTCAAGGTAAGAGAGGAAGAACAGAGATGGATGATTGCACATTTTTAATTTGTTCTTCCAAATCCTTTCTAGTATACTGTAAAATGTATGCATGACGCAATGCGTTGAAGGAAAGAATCAATGAGAGTTTGGTGTCAGAAAATACACAAGACTTGCCATTTCTCATGATTTGACTCATTTTTCCACCATAAATGTGGCACCAATAACAAATGATGGCCCTAAGTAGAGGCAACTGTTTGCAGCGTGAGAATTTGACAGGTGCAGCACAGTATGATTTTGTTCCATTATCAAGACAATAGAAGTATATGAAAGCTAGCAAAAATGTCATTTCACTCTCTTTCAAGAGAGTAAATCAACTTTGCTCAAAAGTGAATGCTCCTTTCAAAGGAAACAGGTACGACTTTTGGAGCATTTGCACAGTGACAGCTCAGCATCAGCTACTGTTAAGATGAATAGCTATTCCACATCTGTGAAAAACAACAAAAAACATTCAGTCACACTATTCACGTTAGTCTAAAACTCCCTGCATCACCGGGATCTTCAATTAAGCAATTAAGACAAACGCGAGCATGCTCTCAATCATGCTCTCGCTCCCTCTTTCAGCCCAGGTGCAGCTTGGCAGGAAGAGGAACAGGAAAAGACTTAAAGATTTGCTGCTGCTGCTCTCATTCGCCTTCAAAGGCAAATGCCCCTGTGATCATTTCCCACAATGCACATCGCACACGGAGGCGTCTGTGATCAGCGCTTACGAGAATGCACAGGATTCTGACAGACGACCAGGCGAACGAGGGAGAGGGGAAAGTGGTAAACTTCTTTTTTTGTTTCCACCTAGAACCCCCCCCCCCCCCCCCCCCGCCCTTCTTCCTCCACACTTGCTCATTCCCTCATCCTGCTCCCATCTGTGTTCACTTATCCCAGCCCGGGCCAGCCGGAGGACCCCTGTGCCCTCTCGGGTTGCAGGGTCTGAGCGTGCTTCATTGTGGGTCCTTGTTTTTGTGAAAGGGAAGCGCTTGAGCCAGCCCCCAATGCCTGTCTGGACCATCTCAGAGCCTTACCCCCCTGACCACCCCAGGCCCAGATGCCCCGAAGGCATGGTTAGCGTTTGCCTCATCACAACTGAACGATACTAAACAGATTCACCCAGAAGCTCCATCGGAGACAGTCCTCCTTGAGGTGTAGTTCTCTGAAAGGAAGCAAAGATGGCACTTTAAATGAATGCGTATGGGTGGCAGATATCTACCACATGTTCCATGTTTATGAATGCACATGTTTGCATTTGCATAACGAGACAAGCGGATGTGCTCTGGATTGGTAAAGCGTGCACAGGAAGCGCCCTCCCCTGTGTGTGGTACACAGGTGAAACCGCTGAGAAATCCACTCAACCCAATGTTTGGAATAATCCACAATCCAATCCAAACTAGACGTCAATCCGGGTTATCACACCGCACTGTTGAATGGAAGCAGAGCGGGCCCGACGGCTTACTTAAAGTCACTGCGAAGTTATTCAAACACTGTTATTGTGGCTTAAACAAAGGGGGCTTGTCACTCGCTATTACGCATATGCTGTTTACCAGAAAGCCACTTGGCTGTATGAAGATAAAGGATGATGTCGGAAACGACAATGAGCATTCTTTGTAGACTGTTACAGTATTTAGCTAATGAGCGCCAAACATGCAATTAATTTCTCATAGAAGAGGTCTTAAAAAAAAAAAAAAAGCAATATGTAGAAACAAACACAGTACAACACACATGAATAATGAAACAGTAAATCACTGAAGGATTCAAAAAATAATGTCCCCATTTCTCTTTACCTTGTCCTACTATGTCAATAAAAATGATTATTTTTTTTCCCATTCAGAAAAGAAAATTGATCTCAGCAACAAACAAATCTTAAACCGAAGAAATTGCTTTAACTTACAGGTCTAACGTGTTTTAGATATTTCAAATACTCACTATACACTCACTGTCGGACTGTTCTCTTTAATCCCAATTTATTTCTCATAATATTTCTTGTAATTACAAAGTAAGAACTTTTTTACTCTTGAATTGACTTTTTGTCTCTTAATATTGCAACTTTGTTCCCAGAAAATTAAAATGTTTTTGCCTTTACAATCTATTGATTATGAACATGCTTCGTTTATACTTGATTTTACATTATTATATTAGTTTATATATTTTACATACAGAGAATTCTTGCAAATATATTTTCCCTCTCGAGTATCCAAATACAATTACTGGAAAATAAGAAACACCTCATTATCTGACGGGCGAATAAAAATGGAAAAGGATTTGCATTTGTGACATTATATTGTGCAATTGTACCTGGGAGGGATGTGCCAGTCGTGAACAGTCCGGCTCAGTGAGTCAGCTCTTTGACGTGACCGAAGGGAGCCATTTTTTTTTCACCTATTTTTCTGTTAAAGCCTCAGGTGGTTGGTCAAGATGTGCAGCGGTGTCTGTGTCTCTACTAAGCAAAAGAGGAAGGGGGAGCTTACAGACATGCAGCCCACTGAGCATACAGATTGCACCGAGGGAGAGACGAGAGCGCGAAAGTGCACTGCTATACAGGTACATCTCAATAAATTAGAATATATTTGTACTAAATGAGAATATATTTATTCTAATTTATTGAGATGACATACCTAGTGCAACAGAAGCCTGCAGATGACTGTCGATGTGATTTAGTCTTCTCAAATTTGTAGTGGAACTGTGTGAGGCTTCAGGCTGTCCCTATTGTATTGTCCAGCTAATACATCACAGGGAGTTGAGCCTTAAGAAAGAGAGATGAAATTCCCATCACTAGTACCTAATGAAGAGATTGTGCCAAAAACAGAAAATCGGTTATAAATACTATGTACAGTATGTAGTATGTATGTATGTATGTAATGTTCCTTTTGTCACAACAGTATAGACAGTCTTTTGAATAAGTGACTCATTTCATAGTTTGGGAATTCTTATTTTGATGTCAGGTGACAGATTACTACATTTCTTAGAAGTCCCAATTTTCTATCTCCATTGCACACATTTTAAAATGACACCACAGTAGCGAGTGAGGGGGAACCACTATTATGTAGTTGTGGTACTCAAGAACAAAGCTGTAACCACAAGCAAGATCTTTTTATGGTTTTTACAGACCAAAAATGCCTTCTACTTTACATTTAAATGTCATAAATATCTTTTTTTTCAGGCATCCATTAGGCACTACAATCAGAATTCACATTGAGCCAAATAAAAGAAAATAAAATAGAGGCTGAACATGACTCTACAGCTGTTTTAGTTCACTTAAGATGCGAGTGACTGACAGATGATAGCAATAAAAGAAAGGACACACTGGCCATTTTTGCTGCGGTGGGGCCCTTTCAGAGGGGGATTATTAACTTGTCAGAATTTCAAAGTAAGACGCAACTTTGCCTCTCTTTCTAGAGCACGTCCAACATGTCTGCCTTACTTTTATTAAAAGGTCTTTAAACCTTTCGACCCCGGAGGGCCTCCTTTACTGGCTGTTAATAGGGACGCTGTGGTCAACGGGCAGACCTTAAGTGGCCTCGTAATCATTTGTTTAGGGCTTTGGCTCTATTTTGGAGGCTCCGTGTTTAGTGTCGGGTTAAAAATAGACCAGCGAGACAGCCGTCCGCCACTCATCGCTCAAGCTGTCACGACACGTGGGCCCTTGGGGACACGGGCAAGGAGACCCCTCGAGCCGTGGAAGTTCAAAGGTCACACGTTTTATCATTATTACCCACTTAGTCGATGGCAGAAACACGGGTGTTTGATTGCTAAAAGTAGTGACGGAATATATGAGGGCAACAAATGCAAATCTGCAGGCCATTTTAATTTAGTGTTGGGAGATTAAAATCAAAACTGCAAGATGTAAGTAGTTTTTGCATCTCAGTAAAATACGAGGAGACCTAATGTGTTTGCGTATGCTTGCGCCCCCCAAATGTCACAAGTAACTGAGTTACTCGCCGCAGATTGACAGTGACGGGAAATGAAATGTCACTGAATCAAATCATTAATCGGGTAAAATATTGTCATACGACAGTAGAAAATAGTGGTGTGAAGATTGCATCGGATGATAAAACATTACTTACGGCCATTTTTCCAATAAGCCATGGACTCGCTGCTGTCAATATTTGGAGGGGGGTATGAGGTATACCCTGGCGAAGGCCATTTTGAAAAGAGCAGAGAGCCTGCTGGGAAAAATACAGCGTCTCATGCTGTGCCACCGGGAAACTGAAAAGCCACTGCGGCAAAAAGCTATGAATTATTTTCAGAACAAAATACATTTTCTTTGAAGACCGTTGGGCCATTAGAGCCCCTTTGCTCCCTTTTAAATTGTTTTTATGCTGTAAGTAATGTTAACCTTTGCTTTTGTAGTCATCACATTTTCTTTGCACTTTTTCCCTACCCAGCAAAAAGCACAGATGGACTGGAGATGCGGTAACTAAAGTACCGGAACCATTTACTCCAATCATAAGGAAGGAACTATACATTTTTCTTTTTTCAAGTGCAGCAAAGAATCTAAAAATAAACATGCACAAAATCGGCTGAGTAATGGTCCAGTATCCTAAACCTGAGGCTCAAGGAATACAATACATAGCAACAAAGTTAAAATGACTGTTAATTAACATGAGATTTTGTGCTCCCTGTGGGCTACCCAACAATATTGACCATGGTGGGATTTGCAGAATCAATGAACTCCATCAGTCTAAAATATTAAACTAACACATAATGTGAAACAAATTATTCAAGCGCCAAAAGCCCCACTAGCATGCCAGAGGAGCCGTTCAAAGTACTAAACCACGCAATCGTAAAAAATGACCCACACTTCAGTTTTTGTCAAGCGGTCTTGTTTCACTGTCAAGCGTGCTTGAACAGCTTTAGCAATAATGTAGCCTAATAATAATAAGGCTAATTGATTATCAAAATTGCTGCGGTTTAGCTATAAATTGATCAGCTAATCATGTAATCTCTAATGCCGCATTGATGATCATACTTGCTAAAACAGCATGAGAGCTGATTAAAGGCATTCACACGTCACAGTCTCACACGCACACGCACACACTGGGGGCAGGTCATGATTTGTGATACAACACTTGTGAGTAGATCCACACAAGACCAGTGCTTCCCAATTGGTATACAGTACAGTACCATACAATTCAGTCTCTTCAGTTTATATATCGGTATATAAACCGCAACCACTAAATAAAAGAAAGAAAAGCTGCACATATAACACATACAAGTATGAGAGAAAACAAAAACTGCAAAATCTTATTGTAGGAAATAAACACAAGTGGAAAATGCACAAAGTAACAAGTGAAAATACAGCAATCCCCTGAATATTCGCGCTTCACTATTGACAAATTCCCCTTTTTTTTTTTCCTGTGGAAACTATCCCCAGCGATTTGTTGCAAAACTCACCTCAGATCCTGCCAAAGCCCTGTCTAAATTGGAATTGGTGTCAAGGAAATATGGTGAAGTGATCCATCTTGACTTAGAGAGATGATTTGTATGTTGGGGAGGAGTTAAGTTTAGCCCGGGTTGTTACTTGGAGTTAGGAGAGTCTTTGTTACATGTACAAGCTTACTTTTGGTGCATTTTTGCGAAATCATATCGTCTACAAGCTATTTATGTGGCTAATACTGTGCAGTACCAGTTATGCATAACATATTGACTTGGTTACTTGTCCTGGCAGACATCCCTAGTTTTTTTTTTAAATTCCAACTCAAATCATCTTCAGGTAAAGCTACCTTAGTTACTATCTGTATGGAAAGATGGGTGTATTAAGACAGGATTTGATTATCTTTCACTTTCATTCTTATTGTCACCTTTTCCTCCACAGATTTCGGGTAAAAATGAATTCACATTGAAAAAACCATGTTACAGCAGGACCAAACTTTCAAATCACTCTTCACGACAACAATAATGCTGGGAAATACAGCATCCGCTTGCCTGCCTGCCTTCCAAGCCTGGTGGTGTATTCCCATAATTTAGCATGTTCTTCCAATAAATTATAATTTTGTGTAAAATTGAATTAAAAAGTGAAACACTTTATGACATAGCAACATTAGCATCATGTCAAACCTACACGAAACCTTGCAAATGTTATGTGGCAACACACTCATACATACAGTTACAGGTACAAGGATATGTTCCAGACCCACACACGATAGGTGAAAAACTGATATATCAAAAACACAATTAAACAATTAAATATAACACACTTCATCTTATTAAAACATGCCGTACTTTTTAAAAGTATTCCTTTGCTCTCTTTCTCACATGCACAGCTTTCAAAATATGAGGCAAAGCGGGCTTGCTTCAAGCTGTGTGTTTTGTCCCTCCCAGTAAACAAGAATTACGTAAACATGTATTTAAACATCAAAATGTTCAACAAGTCTGCTAGCTTTATTATAACATATTATGTGAAATGCCATAGACAGGTAAACCGAAATTAGCATAGATGTTACTCTAATTATAAATTATCAGATAAAAGAAAAAGAGAATTCAACATCGAATATTTATAACCAAACCATAGAGGACAACGTTACTCACAGGCATATGTTCTCTCTGCTTAGTAGGGAACCTTCTCTGCTTCTTCCTCTCTTAATTTTGCTGCATTTACATCCAGTAGAGTTCAGTGCTGCCTGGCATGTTGTGACACAACGTCCTATGACACTGAAGGCGTGCAACTCTAAATTGGGACTTGCCTAAGAAAATGATTTCTTAAAAATCCGTGATATAGCGGGGGTGCAAATGAGGAAAGGCAAAATAGCGTGAGTTCACTGTATTAGAAATGAGGTGCTGAAATGCTATATTTTGCCTCAAAAATGCTAAAAAAATGCCATAGCATTGTTGGACATTAAAAACATTTTCCAATAACTCAACATTTTTCTCCCAATTAAAGTGTGTTGCTTTTTTTTGCACCAATTTAAGCTTTGAGACGTCAAACCTATGATTTATGCTTGACAAAGATATAGAGCTATCAGTTAGTTTCTCCTTATACTCATCATTTTACTTTCGTGTTGACAAATAAAGGATCTTCCTCAAAAATGGTGGAAGTGTCACACTTTTACAGTTGTTGTAAAATATCAATTTGATGCAGTGCATTCTGACAATAGCAAATAGGATGACATATTATTTAATACTGTTGTGTGTGATTCTGCACAGGATAAGCAGTATACTGCACGTGATGCTTGGATTGGTAGACACGCGTTAAGATACAAATCTCACCTCAATATGTAAGCTCACCAATTTAATTTATATATATATATATTCTGAAGGCTGTCAACATGTATGTATCCCTTTTGTTGCACTTCTTATAAAGGGACCTATGACTGAATGCTTTGGTGCGCACATACTCTAATCATATGGTGAGAAGACATCAAACCACCCAAAAGGCGGCTTTCAGCTGTTTCCAGCTTTGTAGATGCACCCCTTTTCTCTACCGATTTCACACTTACTTCCCCTTACCACCACCAACACTGTTTTTTGCATTAATATGTATGTATTTAATGACACATAATGATGGGTAATAAAATGTTAGGGTAAGTCAAAAAAAAAAATATATCACCATGGTAACCACCTGGGCTTCTACAAAGAGCAAAGTGCACGCGGCTTTGTCGTTTCTCGCTATTACATCTGCTTGCTCTGTGTGTGTGTGTGTTTGTGTGTGTGTGCGTGTGTTTGTGCGAGAGAGATGGAGTACTGGGGGGGTTGGAATTGGGAAAAAGGAGTGAGAGCAAGGCACGCACGCACGCACGCACACACAAACACACACATGCACTGTAATTGGCCGTGCTATTCAGGAGCACTCCGCCGCATTGTGCTCCTTTGGTACAGGATAAATGGTGGATGTAGCATCGGGGCTAAATCTATTAGAAACCTGTGGCTGAGGTTCTGTATCTAAATCTCATTTCATTTTTTTTTTTTTTTTTTGTACAGGGAAATTGACATACTTTCAGGTCAAAAGATAAAGGAAATGTTTTGCATTATATATGGGGAAAATATAGGAAAATACTGTATATTGTAATATGTAACATTTATTGTCTTAAAATTAAACAAGTGGCACGGTGAGCTAGTGGTTAGCACGTCTGCCTTAAAGCTCAGAGGTTCTGGGTTAGAATCTCAGTCAATTTCCCAAATAATGTGTACAGGTTCTTTAAAGCAACTTTTACAAGTGGAAAATTGAATTATGCAAATGATTTTTTGTTAATGGATGGTTTGTCATTTGTAATTTTCAGAACTGTAATTCTATAACTTTACAAAATGGTCTAGAGCACAGACACCTCTTTCTCCCACCACACATGGTAGCACTAACTGAGAGGCATAGTGTGCTTGCTTCAAGCTGTTTATTTGTCAATCCCAGTTGAAGTTTACTGTAAAACTGAGACATTAAATAAAATACAATAAGACATTGTATATTGAATCGCCAAAATGGTTCACTTAACCATGTAATTTTGTCTAACAGTAGTCTGCTAGCTTAATGCTAATGAAAAAGTAACGGAAATTAGCATCGATATTACGGTAATTATACACCTTCACACAACTACTTAAACACAACAAAGTATTCGTAAGCCCTTTTTCTCACTCTCTGGCTCGCAATGCTCTCCAAATAAGAGGCACAACGTGCTTGCTTCAAGCTTTTGATTTGTGAATTTTACCGTAAAACTGACACATGAAACAAAAGAGAATTAAAAGTTGTGTATTTAAAGGAGAAGTTTGCAATTTTCATATCATTACATATTACATATCTAGAGCAAGTAAAAAAAAGTAAGCCACTTATTTGTGTACATTTGAAACTTTCCATGATGTACGTGCAAATATACAGTAGTATGTAAATTTAGGTTGGCATACAAGTGGTTAATGCTTGCTAGCGTGCCTGCTGCTGTTTTTCCAGGTGGAACCCCATTCCACGCAAATAAGTCGGGGGTGATGGATTTAGCAGGGGGGTCGAAGAGCAAGCTGGTTGCACGCTTACTTTTCTTTTGGAAAGTCAGTGTGAGATTAATTTGACTCCAATGCCAGCCAGTGCAACAGAGACAAAACTTGATGGCTGTATAAATTTAGGGATGCTGTGACTGTTGAAACAATCTATTATGTGCAAATCACTTTTCTTCATCTATGCGCTCACAGTACGACATTTTGAGGAGGCAGTGTTCCATTTTGCAAGAATTTCTGAGCTAGATTTAAAAATGTTCCTCTTCCTCATCGCTTTTAATTCCTATGTGCTCCTTCACCTTGCTGCTTTTCTATTTCCTAGAGGCTTAAAAAAAACTTTGTTAAGGGAGCCTGCAGGGAAAATAGCATTCTGCCAGCTGCTGTGGGCATTTTGCACTCAGACTGGGGGGTGTCCTCTCTGAGACACCAAACAGGTACCCACTGTCAGCGCTCACCTGTAAGTGTGTGTGTGCGTGAGTGTGTGTTGCTTTAGGGGTGTGTCCGTGTGCAAGTGCACTCTAGGTGGGTGGACGACTGCCAGTAATAATATCAAGATGCCTGGTCCAGGGGATTATTGCTCCTCTTTGCCACTACTATCAACAGAGGAGAGCTGTCTTTCTATCAAGCCAGGCCTATCCAACACCATGCATTTATGTTACTTGTAAACAACGTTCTCAAACCTGAATTTTGGTTCCGAGGAGTGGAGTTAAATGCCCGCTGAGAAGGGAAAACAGCTAGGTGACGAGGATCAGATATAGTGAAAAAAATACCCACAAAAAAAAAAAAACCTGTGGAATATACTACTCAAGGGTGGCCGAATCACTGACTGGCCAAATGATGTTGTTGGCATCAATCTGCTGTCATTGTGAAGATCGGAAGCCTTACACTGTGTTCCTTGCCTGTTTAAAACTGTAACCTGTCCCACTGAGTGAGTGAAATGAGCAGTTTTATAGCGAAATATAATCCATCCATCCATCCATTTTCTGAGCCGCTTCTCCTCACTCGCGGGCATGCTGGAACCTATCCCAGCTGTCATCGGGCAGGAGGCGGGGTACACCCTGAACTGGTAGCCAGCCAATCGCAGGGCACATAGAAACAAACAACCATTTGTACTCACAGTCATGCCTACGGGCAATTTAGAGTCTCCAATTAATGCATGTTTTTGGGATGTGGGAGGAAACCGGAGTGCCCGGAGAAAACCCACGCAGGCACGGGGAGAACATGCAAACTCCACACAGGCGGGGCCGGGGATTGAACCCGGGTCCTCAGAACTGTGAGGCTGACGCTCCAACCAGTCGGCCAACGTGCCGCCCGAAATATAATCTCACAGGAATTTGTTAAGAAATCCTGCAAAAATCTTAAGCAGTTGACAAGTATCAAAATGTCCAGCACTGTGACTTTGACCAAATGAGTTGACTTCAATTTTTATGTCCTAAAAGTATGTTTTGTCTATTGTCGTACTAGAGCGGCTCCAGCTACCGGAGACACATTTCTCGTGTGTTTCTGACACACTTGGCAAATAAAGATGATTCTGATTGTAATTATGATACCGCTACAATATAGTTTAACTGCGCATTTTAGAGTGGTCTTTTACTGTGGGCAGTCTAGGCCACACCTGTGCAATAATCATGCTGTCTAACAGCATCTTGATATACCAGACCTCTGAGGTGGATGGATTATCTTGGTAAAGGAGAAGGGCTTACTAACAGATTTAGAGAGATTTGTGAACATATTATATTTGATAAGAATATTTAAGAGAAATTGGCCTTTTTTGTACATATTCTTAGCTCTTTTATTTTGAACTCATGGAAAATGGGAGCAAAAAAATCTAATTGTTTATATTTTGATTCAGTGTAGTAAAGACTGAATCATCACCACCTTGGCTTATTCCAGCTAAGAAGGTTAATTTTGCTTCAAATGCTCCAAGACTCATTTAACCAACAATCCACGTCACACGATCAAGAGACCTGGACAGTGTAGTGTGTAATAGGTATGTACATTTTTAATGGATACTGGAAAAAACACAAGTTTGGCCATTCATTTACATGACAACAGCGTTTGGACTCCAAAAAACACATTTGAGAAAAATGGGTCTCAAAGTGGATGCTGTTGAAGATTATACTTTTATAGTTTCACGCAAACCACTGATGACCGTCATCTGAACACACAGAGGACATGCACGTTATCACAAATATATCAATAGTGCAAGGTAATCTATGAACTGAGCTATTTGTTGGTATAAAAAAAAAAATCCCAAAATTTGCATTTCAAAATGAAGCATTTCAAAGGAACACTCGGAATGTCACCTTCTCATTAGAGTGAATAGTATTCCAACTGAGTCTTTGTGAAAACAACCTCAGCAATATTCTTTTTGGTCCCCAACTGAGATAGTAAAAATTGTTAAAGAAAGAAAGCCCCACAATGGTCAATGAAATAACTTGAATCTACTGACAATGGAATTTTCCACAAAGCTCTTGTCCTTTGGACAGATGAGACAAAACTGGAACTTTTTGGCAAGTCACTTCAGCTCAATATTTACAGATGCCAAAATGAAACATCGCCAAAAAATGAACACAGTACCTGCTGTGAAACATGCAGGAGGCTTGGCTTTGTTCTGCATCTGCTTTGCTGCATCCAGCATATGTTTTTTTTTTAAATTCTGTGTAGACTACAATGAAATCTCAGAACTACCAAGACATTCTGTTGCCCAATGTCAGAAATCTTGGTCGCAGTCGCAGGTAATGGGTCCAAGAAAAGGATAAATACCCCAAACACAAAGTGAAAAACACCCAATAAAACACTGGACTATTCTGGAGAGCCCTGATCCAAATCCCATTGAACATATGTGGAAAGAGTTAAAATATGCAATTCAAACCTGAGACAGCTTGCTCACGAGGAGTGGGTCATAATACCAATCAACAGGTGCACAGGTCTCATTGATTCCGACAGATATCGTATGATTGCACTGATTGCCTCAAAAGGTTGCCAACAAAATACAGTGGCACCCTAAGATACAAGTGACTCGACTTCGAGTTTTCAAGATACAAGCTGTTGTTCGGCCGATTTTTAAAATGTTTGCATTGTCTGCAAAGATTTGACATACGAGTGTCGTATGGTGGCAGTTAACTCAACTCACGTCACAACAAGCAGCAGTTTCAGTTTGTCAAACTAAACATAGAACAAAGAGAAACGCGTTGTTTGTTAAACAACCACATAGCTTTGCCTCATGACAGTCTGTTCCGCTTAATGCTAACAAACAATGCAAAATGCCACAGACGGACTAAGGAATAGCATCGGTGTCCCGGTGTTATATAACTATTTAAGCAATGCATATTTGAACATGAACGGTAGTGCAACACATGTAGACAGACAACATAACAATACTCAGAGGCATATATTCTTCATCCTCAGCAAAACAGCCAGGTTACTGAGTCAGTTGTGAAACACTTCTTGTGTGTCTCTATGTCTGTATCAAAAGGAGCAGCACAATCTCCATTGATTTGAAGCAAAGAAAAAGAGGCAAAAACTGTTTTAATTCTTCACGATTTAATTATGAAATTACTGTATGTTTTAAAAAGTAAGTTTTATTTCTTTTGGACAGTTTATAGTAATTCAGTCAGGAAAAAAAAAGGAATCCCTGTTTCTTATTAGTTCATTTTCTGTAATTTTTCATTACTACTTTTATCAGTTTCCAGTTTTTTCAGTGACCATTGTGGGGTCATTCATGCAGCGGGATGGGGAAGTCGTCTTTAAACAAGCTGTCGCTAAATTTTCTCAAGAACAAGCTCCCCGAGGAGATGCCGTGAATCTAGTATTACATCAACGAGTTCATCCCAGGCTATGCGAGAAGCTGGACTCCTGCCATGGCAGTTGATGGTTGGGAGAGGATGTGGCTTGATTTGGGTCTGGTCTCCATAGACACAAGTAAGGCCTCGCTCCCAACCCCCTCTCAAGGTAATCATTTTGCCGCCGACATGGCGCTGCTAATCAACCATCATAATCTTCCTCCCTGGTTGCAGTACTGTGTGTAGAGAAGCTTAGCAGCAGCCCTGCCATAGAGATGCCCCCTGGATCTTGTCTGGACTCTGTGCTCTAAACTGTGGTCCAATCCCACCGTGATCAGCAGCCTACTCACTTACACTAATATGCTGATTGTGTTCGTCTGGCGAAACACAGACAGAGCACATGTACAGTAAATTGATGCAAGTGAAAAAAACCCAAAAAAAGAGCCTTTTCAATTTGAATTCAAGTCTGGGAAAGCTAATGCTGTGAGCGCTGCTGCTTAAACATATTTGTTAACCTCTTTTAAATATAAATTATGAGCGTACTTTACAACTGCCACCCAGAAATGATCGCGACTCACGAGTTTGATCGTGTTCCAGCAGCGGTGCATGCCAAAGTCTTAGCTCAGTGAATCCACAATCACAGCAGTGCGCTTTTGTTAGCCCTTCCACCTACTTGCCATCAGGTGACCTCAACTCTTAAAGAATTACCTGCTTGCTTAATAACTATTGTTCTTGACTGGAGTGGAGTAAGGCAGCACAATTAAAAAGTAATTCGATATAATCAGTGTCACAACACGGCCAACCGCAATATTTAAACCATGGGAGTTTTTAAAAATTGTATTTAAGGTATGATGATCACAAACAAAACTACAACATTTTTTAACCATAATGTAACCATAATCTCATTTGCTACAGAGGTCTCTGTTCATGTTTCACTTCTTTCAATTAATTATTGTGCCAATTTAATCAGCAACAGAATTAATTGCTGAGCACAGAAAAATATCATCATTTCAAACCTACTCCCTGGAAATTGAAATAGGTTTGATAGATGGATGTTCAGGGGCCACTTATTGGCACTGACCTCCTGTAATTATAAGATCCATTTGTGATATTCATTATGCAACCATGGAGCAGGCTTTCAATAATAAGGGTTGGACTGCGTGGTCCAGGTTTCTCCCAAGGGGGCCCTCAGTGGGTTCACTCAACAGGGATATTTATGTTTATTTTCTTTTTCTTTATGGTGCAATGTGGGCATTTGTGTTGCCATGGAGAGGCTGGAGATGAAGTGGTATTCTTTATAATACTGACAAACTTGAGGAAAGACTATGAGCTCAGCTCATTTTTAAATGGCCAGTTTTCCTTTTTTTTCACAGTAAACCTCAGAATGCATTCAGTCTAGTCTACACTCAACTGAATTGCCTCATTGTGCTACCAACATGACTTTTGACATAAACTGGCTCACTAAAATATACATTTTGATACTTAATCCTTTTTCTGCAGGTGTAAATTTGGCCAATTACTCTACATGCCAGCTCTCAACTCAGACCAGCAAGACATTGTTTGGCATTTCAGTGATAGCCTGTGCAAGTGTTCTGGTTTGCCAGACTCATGTAGGAATTCAATCCAGCGTCGAAATGATTTGTTAGCTGGGATTTTATATATGTATTTTTGGTCACGTCTTACTGACTATCTGTGATGTTCATGAATGGATATTAAAGTAGTAGTAACAATTTATTTATTTTTGGTCCCCCCCCCTTGTTGTAAAGTGTAGTTAATTATGGTTTAAGCCTTTAAGACTTTGGAAGCTCAGGTAGCCAAACTAATGAATGCGAGTGCTAAAAAAATTAAAAATAAAAAGTCTTAAAAGAAAAATTGTCTGATCACTTTCAGAAACTGTCAGCATACAGATAGCTGAAACTATTTGTGGGTTTAAAAAATGTAAAAAGTTTTTTTTCAATGCAATCATAATGGGTGTCAATTATCCGAAGATTTTCACTATTCATGGTCCGGTCCACTGTATATTTAATCAGGGAGCTGCGTTAACAGAGGGGGAAAACTGTTACTCTTATGGTATTATTCTGTATACATTTAATAAAGACTTGAAATATCTTATAGAGTTATCCCGATCCAATCATGTCATCGGAAATCGGGGCTGCTCACGTAATTTTAGGCTGATTGGTATTGGCCGAGAAAGATCAGCTTTTTAATTTTTTTTATTTTTAAACAGAGCTGCAGCAGTCTGCGTGTCTGCTCTGCAGATACAGTGCTCTTTTGTGGGTGGCGCCTTTGTCCCCAATACCTGTGTTCAAAATGGCCACAACCCTTCGCGCCTGTCCATTAGTCACTAGGGAAAAAGAGGTACGGAGTGAGATGTGGAAACACTTTGCTTACACAACCGACAGTCAGGGCAAGACGAAAGATACTACAAACTAAACTAAGTCTGCAAAACCGCACAGGAGGGAACAGTGTGGCCAAACAGCTCACTGAGCAGCATTGTCAGAGGTCAAAGAGCGACAGGTTAGCAAATGTGACGTATTTAAATAACTTACCTTTAAATAGAAATCTAACGAGTGTGGATTATTTTGTGACAAGCAAACTTGTACTCCGCTGATTGCATATGATGGTGTGAGGAATGAGGATTTTTTTGTTTGTTTCGGCCAATACTCAAAATCAGTGACTCGACTCTGACGCAAAAGAATGATTGAGACATCCCTGACATCATGTTAGGTTATCATGAGCTCAAATCTACATGGAAAATTTAGACATGTCCTTTATCATGTCTGTGAAATAGTTACAGTTTGGCAGTGTAGCTATGTTTGCATGCGCCCAGGTTCATGATTGGCACCATTACGCTAATGCCAAGAACATTGCAGGAGAAAAGTAAAGACATTTGTAACAGCTGCTTATTTGATATCTGGCTAATTGATTTCAACTACTAAGCTAATGCCAGCCAACCTCCTGCATGTGTGTGTGTTAAGCACAAGAACATTCTTGCTGATTTGAAATGCGAGGGCGCCCATTCTGCTCGCAAAACAGGGACGGGTAAAGTGAATGCGTTGTAATTGTTGCGGTCGATGGCGGGCGTGAGTTCATTGCAGGCGAATATTTATGCACATATGTAAATTTTCATATTTAAAAGGATCAATTAGAGTGACTTTGACTTGGTGGCAAATTAAAAGGTCTGCTGTTTTAAAGGTTAATGAATACCCTAATGCCTGTGAGCTGTGCGGCTTGCATACAAGTGGTAAATTGCATGAACTTTAAATATATATATATATATATATATATATATATATTCAGTCATTCATTCATTCATTCATCTTCCGTTCCGCTTATCTTCTCTAGGGTCACGGGCGTGCTTGGAGCATATCCCAGCTATCTTCGGGCGAGAGGCGGGGTACACCCTGAGCTGGTCGCCAGCCAATCACAGGGCACATATATACAAACAACAAACTCCACACAGGCGGGGCCGGGATTTCAACCCCGGTCCTCAGAACTGTGAGGCGGATGTGCTAACCAGTCGGTCACCGTGCCGACTATATATATATATATATATATATATATATATATATATATATATATATATATAATTTTTTTATATATAATATTTTTTTTTTACATTACAAATAGTGCATCACTCCATACACAAACTGAGTGTTGACGCTGCCCCTTAGCGGACATTTCTCAAAAGTAAATAACCTCTTACTGAGATTACAGACTTGTCAAAGTTGCTTTATTCTGACACATTACAGAATTCTCCCCACCTCGCCTACTCCGCCTTT
This sequence comes from Phyllopteryx taeniolatus, assembly GCF_024500385.1. Taxonomy (NCBI): domain Eukaryota; kingdom Metazoa; phylum Chordata; class Actinopteri; order Syngnathiformes; family Syngnathidae; genus Phyllopteryx; species Phyllopteryx taeniolatus. Next base: position 10,048,652 of record NC_084522.1, read on the forward strand.
TCACTATTCATTTGATAAGAGTCACCAAGGAAATGTAAAGAACTGCACAAACTGCCTGTACTCATGATTTTATTTCTTTTACTTCACTGTAAAACCATTTTATTTGATAACCAGTCATTTATGTCATACGTCGGCCGTATGGTGTTCTGATTTGTTCTTTATTTTTGTGCTTCATGTTGAGTAAATAAAATTTGCAACATACAGTGCTGCGAATAAGTATTTGCCCCCTTCTCAAATTCTATTTTTTTTTTTGCATACTGGTTAGAGCGTCTTTTCTGATAAAGAGCAGAATTCAGTGTTAGATCAACTGCAGGAAATCATCCAGGTCCTACAGTAGAGAAGCAACCCCAGACCATCACACTTACCACCACCATGATTGACTGTTGTTATGGGGTTCTTTTTCTGATTTCTGTTTTGTGTTACGTACATTTATGCGATATGTAACGAGACACACACCTTCAAATAAAGTTCCACTTTTGTCTCATCAGTCCATCGCATATTCTCACAAAGGTTTTGGGAGTCATTCAGATGTTTCTTTTGCAAAAGTAAGATGAGCCTTTATGTTCTTTATGGTTAGCAGTGGTGTTTGCCTTGGAACTCTGCCATGGATGCCATTTTTGCCCAGTGTCTTCCTTATTGTTGAGTCTTGAATGACCTATCGCTGTGCTCTTGGGGTAATTTTTGTAGGCTGGCTACTCCTGGGAAGGTTCGCCACTTTTCCATGTTTTCTCCATTTGTGGATAACGGCGCTCACCATGGTTCGTTGGAGTCCTAAAGCTTTAGAAATGGCTTCGTAACCCTTAAATTTCTTTGGATCGTGGCATTTTGTTGCAACATTCTGAGATTTTTTGGCCAACTTCATTTTGTCAGACAGGTTCTATTTAAGTGATTTTGTGATTGAACAGGTCTGGAGGTAATCAGGCTTGGGTTCGGTCAGTGAAAATGAATTCAGCTTTTCATTAAATGTATTTAGCCTCAGTTAATACATGATTCAACAATCGGGGGGGGGGGGGGGGCAATTACCCTTTCTCAGCGGCCCAGGTAGCTTTGAATAGTTTTTTTTCCCTTTATAAATAAAATCACCATTTAAAAGCTACATTTTATCTTTACTTGGGATATCTTTGTCTGATCTTTACATTTGTTTGATGATCTTAAACAAAGTGGGATGCAAAAAAAATGAGAATTTAAAAAGGGGCAAATACTTTTTCACGGCACTGTAACACGCTGTATGTAATTGAGCTTAAGCCAGAAATCAAAAACAGTTCTGAGTGGTGACAGGTCTATAAAAGCCGGGTTCTAGAAGAGGCCTCTACTTTAAAGAGTTATATTCATATTTATTGCCTCATTAAAGTGTAAAGAAAATCAACAAGCTAAGCTGTCTCCTGAAGGTATAGCTGAGGTAAATATCATCATTTTGCTTAAAATTATTTTTTTTTTGCTTTCCTCTGCTCGTTCAGCCTGGCTTGTTTGGTAATAAGAAACAGGTCACTCTATTGGTTTGTTTTTGTTTCTTTAGTAAGGCTGTAATTTAGGACTCATGTTCAGTGTCTCTACAGTCCACTGGCTGTGCAGGCTTAGAGGCTTCAGCCTGTGGGACTGGGACTTAAGTGAGAAGAGACGCCAAATGCAGCTTGAACAAGTTCTGCCATGTGTCATTCAAGGGAACTTCTGTCTCAACCAGGGTCCGATTGTTCTCTTGAGATTGACATTTTGTCAAAATCAATCAAAAAAGTGCCCACTCCCCCTGCCACCCCCCAAAAAATAAATCAAATAATTTCTTATGTTTACAGCAAAATGGGACACACATGCTATTTGTTACAGCTCCACTCGTGAGGCTTGTGGCCAACATGTTGGAGGTGTTAATTAGAACGAGCAGAAAGACATATTTGATAACTGCTTTCAAAAGGCAACCGTGGTGCAATGTAAATGTAAAACAGAGTTAATGTTATGTAATTAGAGGAAACGATTTCATATGTTTTCTTGGCTCCCTGATTATTCAGAGTCGACTCCTGTTTTGTTTTGTACAAATTTTAGTAATAAAATTTTATGAAATTAAATGGAAAAAAAAGAAGAGGAAACTAAATGGCTTACGTCCCCCTTTTCAGCTTACTTTGTAAGAAATTTAGAATACAAAATGGTCTTTAGTTTGGCATGAAAGCCATTTCTATTATACTGGATTATTTAGCTCTCTATGATTTCTATTTAACACCTTAGCTGTGCTTTACTGCCACCTACAGGACTGGAGTGGAACTACAACGTTTTCTCTCCTGCTGTCATACTTTTAACCACCAGCTCATCTTCTGCATGTTTCCTTGTTTTGCTTTTGGACATAATTACACTAGCATGCTGTAATCTAAAAGGGAATAATCTTCCATTATGTATTCTCTACTATACACTTATTCAGCCTTGGCAGAGGTCTGTGCTCCACTCCGTGCGCTTGTTTTCTTGTAGTCTGGATTTGTACAGCAAGGACGTTATCCAAAATAATATGCTTAAATGACTGTGGATAGTCTTCAAACAGTTCAAATATGTGGGAAAAAAAACGTTTGCTGCCATTTTTACTTCTTGTACTTTGAGTTTTAGGCAAACAGAGCTCATCTTTTTGTAATTTGTTCATATAGGTTGGCTCGCCTTGTTTCCTCCACAGAGGGTACGAAGACTGTCTTGAGCCAGACCAACATCCTCCAGCACGTCCCCATTAACTGGGACCGTGTGTTCATCCTTCTACACATTGTTACAAAGAGGCAGAGGCAGCTGAGCTGTGGTGAGTTCATCCTCTGCCTCCATCACCATTCAGATCAATAACCCCCCTCCCCCACAAAATCTGCCTTTTTAATAATAATCAGGCTGAGTTTTAATGGCGACTGCACTCCATTTTACTGAGAGGTATTTGTAAGTTTGCCTTACTTGTAGCTAGCCAACTTATTAGCAATGAGAAAATCAAAACTGATCTCTATGTTTATAAAGGTAGAACTTAATATAAATCGACTGTCAAATGTGTACCCGTGCCATTTACAGCCCTCTATATTGACTGGATTCATCATGAATGAAACCCCGATGCCATATGTGGAAGACATTTTAGTATTTTTTTTCCCCATTAGCTGACATAGTCAATGGCATTACGTCATTATACTAAAGCAGAGAAAGTCCCCTACTATGTGGTAGTCACGCACATACTGTAGACTGGAGTAGTTCAGTGCTTTTGCATTGTGAGACATTTTCAATATTAGGTCTAGACTCAAACCACCAGGAGCAGTGGTGGCATTGGTGGGAGCGAGGGTCCAAGTTGAGCCAAGTTTGCATCCACACTCACCCACCATAGATCTGAATGAGCTTTTTTATTGCACATAACCTAGTCCAGATGGTTAACCCACTGTGGGCAGCAACGCCTGGATTGGATGCTTTTGAGCTTTGTATCCATGCATTCATGTATACTGTATTTATATTATGCATTTTTATCTGTTCCAACCATATATTCTATATGACAGTATTGTGCATTTGCTTGCCTGTGTGAGCTATGAGAGCAAATGTGTCGTGTTGCAGCAAGAACCTGTTGCTCTTTGCTTCTCCTCTACATCCTCAGTGGTTTGTTGCTCCACATAGCAACCAGCTGGCCGTCATACATTGTCAGCGCTCAACTCCGAAAAGTGTATTTACTGCTTGTGCCATATTGGCACACTCAGCTTTCTGTTTTAATATTAACAACCTAATCCTTACTCTGGCAATTTATGTGGGGTCTTAAAATCAATATGGAATTCAATTCAATTGTTTATTTCAATAAGTTCGTAAAAAATGCACAGTGAAAATTAAGAAAATGAAGTCTCATTATACAGTGCAAAATCTCTTCTAGAATGATACAATGTATGACATTGTTTAAGGATGGAAAATAACATGATGTAAAATCCAGAATTAGCAGACTATTCCAAGAGGATTCCACTCAGCCTAAAGAAAAATAATAACTGCTTTTATGTAGAATTTCACCTAGGAATAAAACAAAATAAATGCTAGTGCAGCAATAGCTCGGCAAGTGAAAGCTTTCTAAAATATACTGTATATTGTACAGTATGTAGCTTAATAAATAACAAAAATACAGTGGTGTGCAAAAAGCCTCTTTTGTTATTTATTTGATCTTATGAGGGCACAGATATATTGATCCCTTCCAAACAACCAGTAAAGAACAATAATGATAATAAAACACAGTAATGGAATAGATTATTATTATACTGACATAAAAAAAATAATTAAAGGCTTTAAGAGTTAATGTAAATGGCTATGACATTAATTCACTTGATGCTTTATTTTCTCTGCTTCCTGCTGTACATACTGTATACAGTATGTGCTTCTTTAGTTTTGGTGCCACTCTAACCACTGCGCTGCCAGATGCTCACAAAATGGGATTATCAGGGAAAACGTTTGCGCCCGCCGCATAGTTCTCACAAGAGCTCTCTCTGGCCAATTACTGTCTTGATGGAAGCCAGAGATTCTCACCAATTACATGCATTTTTCCAGTCGCACACGTGGACGCTGGCCAGAGCTCAACTCTGCTTTACTATAACTCGATGCGAACGGCATCATATTATGCATGTTGGCCTTGTGTTACGTGGAAGGGACAACACCTCTTGGCTCACACAAGTTGGTTGCAATTAATCCTCTTATTTGAAAACCTGTTTGGGAATCAATTACTTCCTTATTATCATTCTTTTCTTGAATATCTTATCACCATAGTCGTGTACTGATGAGAGAATGAAGAAATAAAGAAAAGGTTGTGCTCTGTTTGAGAGAAAACAATCAAGTGTTTTTTATGCTTCAATTCTTGTTCAGGTACAATTAGTTTTAAGTCACCAGCCTTCCGTTTGCCCTCCTCCCAAATACAATTTATGCCCATGAAACACTCACACAGTTGCAGCAAGTTAAATCTGTAGCTGACAATGTAAACTTCTCTGGACCACAGTTTTACTGCTCTGTGGGTGTTGTGTTTAAATACAGACTCCTGCATTTCGTCTTTATTTACAAATAGATAAATGTTTGCCCAACTGTGGTACAATTAACCCCCCCCCCGATGTTACGAAGTGAACGTATTCTCATGAGAATTTAGTAGAAATGTGAGCAAAATGTATTATATTATATTCATAACTGGTGTATTTATCAACAATATAAACTTGTAAAGGCGCAGTGCACATTCTCAAACCACAGTAACTCAGACCACTCCATTATTGTATATTGTATTTTTTTTAATTTGCTGAAAGCACATTTTGCCATGCTTTTAAAGCAATCAATTGGAGTTCGGATTTAGGGTTAACATATTTTCAGAACCTCCATTAAATCTATATAAAAAGCCTGTGCAGGCATTTCCACCGGGAGTTAGTTAGGGTTCAGGGTGTAGGTATATTGTTTTTCTCCATTAATCCATCTATTTTCTACACTATTCCATTAGGGTTGCAGGTGAGCTGGAGTCTACTCCAGCTGAATTTAGACAAGAGGCAAACTGTTGGCCAGTCAGTTGCATTGTATAAATTAATAACGGTTAAGGTAAAATATGTGGATTTTCGATTAAATACGCATACTGGTACGCTCTGCTATTCCTCTTGAATCAATTAGTGAGCCACTACATCAAAATGTGTTGTGCGTACATGTATTTTTAAATCAATATAGCTTTGCTAAGGGGACTATATAACCTATTTAGAAATATTTCAGTTACACTGAAGTTCATTTGGCGATATATACCGTTACCGTGAAGGGACTCAATTTATACCATGATGTGAACTTCATGCTGTATTGTCCAGCCCTATGATGTCAATGTCATTTGGCCACCTTACACTCACTGCTGGCCTCGTAAGTGATGTCCGCACAAATACATATTGCAAAAGAACTCCACTCCACTCACCTTTGTACGAATGTCACTCGCCTCCAGTCATTTTAGCGCCTTGAATGTAGAGCGTGATGTCTTTCGGTACGCTGTCAGTGAAATATCACTGAAATGGTCACGGGAAAGCAGTGGCGTATTGAGTCATTCGGTGGCCCAAGGCAAGCCCAGTCATGGGGCCTTCCTCATCCCCCTACCGCACTAAGCTTTATTTTCACCTTATTACAAGGTCTTTAAAGTCCCTCAAATCATTTTTGATGATTATTTTCTAACAAGTAAATCATCTCAATGCTTTTCCTGTAATTGAGAACATTAATCAACATTTAAATTATGTACCATTTTGATCACTTCAATACTTATTATTACACGACATCTTCGTGCTGACAAGTGTGTCACTCTTCACTTGATCCCTACTGCATCCTCCTTGGCTGACATGGACAGCAGTGCTACTGCTGCATGAGAAGGGGCCGCAGCGGAAACGATCATGATGTATTAAGCATTTGAATTAGGACTAAATCAAGAATAGTTGCTTTAAATCGAAGAAAATTTAATCAGTTGCCTGTGTTTGCCTACTGGTAAGGCCGCCCCTGCATGACAGTAAATAGTAGTAGTGGGCTTGTAATACCACTTGTTTGAGTTTTACCTCAAACAATAGCATTAGTTGCAGTACCGTTTGCATGTTCATCCTCTCAGACATTTTGTACAAAGTGTGACTTGATTGAAGAGTCCAATCTTCTTGGAGTGAAGGCTTATTTTTTTTATGGACCTTCATTATGAACTTGATTATTCTTCCTTTTTTTTTTCCTTCCTAATATACATTGTTATTTAACATCGTGCCCCTTTAAATTAATACATATTTTATATCCTCTTGCCTCTTATATCCTCTGGTTGTTCCCTTGATTAAGTATTTAATTATTTGGTTGAAAAAATAAATGCCAGCCACACTGACCAACAATCAGCTATCAGTGACATTTTAAAGTAGGGTTGTTGTTTAACTTTGTTAAAAATTTTGCTCATTGATTTGTTGTTAGTTGACTAAATGAATTGAGTAATGGACTCATTTGAACTGTTTTAATTAGATTAATACAGAGAAGAAAGGCTCTTAAGGAACTGGTGCGTGTATGATTCAGTAAACTCGGGGCTTAATTAAATATAGTATCTTGGACTTATTAGGACTTTATATAGCACATTTTGCCACTACAGAGAATAGGAATATATATGTATGTATATATATATATATATATAATTTTTAATTTTTTTTTCTTATGCTACTTTGCAGTGTCTCCTTTAGCTAGCTTCAGTCTACCTATAATTTACTGGTTGCGGGCTACATTTTGCTGTCTATGCATTTTAGTTCTACTCAGAGTCGGTGGCAATGCATTGTTTACAGCGTGTCAATGCAGACTTGCAGGTAGTGATAATGGCTACTAATTGCAAAGGCCTGATGAGAAATCTCCCTGCTGACGTTTGTCTGTGTGGGTGTGTTTGTGAGTACAATGACAAAGTGAGCAATACAGGCCATCTTGCCTGTACGTGCATGTCTATCTGTGTGTTTGTGCGCATATAGTTCCCACTCAAGTGACTTCAATTCAGGAGGGTGTGAAAAGTGACGTTCCACGAAGGGAAGCCGTCGCTCAGGGACGCCATGCCACTTTGACATCAGCTTCAACATTGCATCCCCGAGAGGCGGCTCTGGGACTTAAAAGTTGCGCATGAGAGTGAAATAATGTGTATTTAATTGTCATTGGATATACATCATTAGGTACACCTGCCCAATCTAATGAGATCCATTGAAAGAGTTGGTTCCAGAAAAAATATGTCTGTGCGCCTGATCAGATTATTTGTTTGTTATGTATTATGCTTATGTGGGCAAAACTAATGCATGCTTTCTGGATGCGTCGTTTTACTGTACTTCCTGGTGCAGTTAAATGCTTCAAGTGATGTATTGGCTGCAGAGCCTAAAAATGCAAAACATACCTGCCGTTCATGTATATATTGTTTTACATTTATACTCAACTATATTTCATATGTTCCTGTGGCTTTAAAGCAAAGTGTGGAGATTGTCTGTCGCTGAAATGCAATCAATTAATGGGCCTGCAGCGATCGATCATTGTCAACAGCTTCTCAAAATATTCACACTCTCTGTTTTTGCTTGTTTATTCCTATCTTTGTAATAATCCGCTTCTTCCTTGACAATTGCGCCATGGTTTTGTGGTTTAACAAAAATAATTTTGTACAGTATACTGTACTCAGAATCAGATAGAGGGTCACAATTTTTCTTTTGGAGTGCGCTGGTGGACGTGTGGTGCTCAAGTGCTTGATTTGCTGCGGAGAGTCAGCAACTGTAATTTTTTTTTTAGCAATGGTCCACTTCAGTCACGTTCGGCCGCGTCGCTCGGTGGGTGGGGGGCTTAGGGCACCGGTGTCGAACTCAAGGTCTGGGTGCCAGATCTAGCTCGCTGCAACATTTTATGTGACCCACTATAGCAGATGAAGTGCTTCTACTTCATGTTTCTTGCTGAATTGATTTGTTCTTTTCATTTTGGCAGAAAATCTGTAGTGCAATTGCAGTTTTTCCTCATTTTAACCTGCTCCACAAGCATTTATTTGCATCAAATGAAGTTCACATAGTCATGTATGTCAGTCAGTACATCCAGTTAGCCTTAAAATATTCCCATATATTCTTTCCTCCTTTCAGGCACCTCACATCCATCCTCCTTTCTTTCCCCCTCTCTCTTTCCTTTCAGCTGACCCTCTTTCGCTCCCTCCCCTCACGTCCCTGTCTCTTTCCCAACGTGTCATTAAGTCTAACCTCTGTGGCAGCGTCAAAGCCAAGCAGACCAGCGAAATGGGCCCATAGAGACGGAGATAGATAGATGGTGGGAGGGGGGCCGGGCTTTGCAGTCCATCCTCTTAGTCTTTTCGTGTGCTTGCATGTGTATTTTGTGTGTCTGTATTGTTGCTGCGCGTGTGTCGCCTCGTGTCCGTGTCGGTGTCTTCCCCCCATTTCATAAACACCTTGTTGCCTCTGTCATTTTCTTGGCTGTGTTAACCTCATAGACCGTAGTGGATCTTGGTGTGCATAAACTCCCTGCACGTACGTACGTACGTACGCACACACACATACAGGCATATAGTTAAAAACCCCATAAACACAACATGTGCATCAAAGTAGTTTTAGAGAAGGTCATAACAGTGTAGCAACACCCTTTAATTCCTTCACCAAACATGATAATTGATAAGCATTCCCCCCACTGTGAAAGACTCAGTGTTTTATTGTATGGGGAGCTCATTCCATTCGGATGCAAGGCATAAACGAATACAAAAGTGTTTCTCTTGTCTGGAGCAGTTTTAAGCTTCTCTTCTCTTCCTTTTTTTTTTTTTTTTTTTTTTTTTAAATAACCAACTGTGACTAGCTCTTCCTCTGCAAAGCAAACAGTGCCATCTAGTGAAAGGAGTCCTCTTGCTACTCGAGCCACATCAAACACATTGGAGAATGGAAAAGCCGCCATGGGCATGATTTTCCAAATATATCCAAAATAGATGCAGAGGACTCTACACATTGTCAGTGTAAGACAATTCACAAACTGATTTGATAAGACATGACGTGTAACTCTCACACACAACAATTTGTGGTTCGTCTGGAATGCTCTTCCCTTTCTATTTTCAATTTTAAACATCTTTTTTCTCATTTAAAAAAAAAATGTGTTTATGTCTTCCTCCACCTCATAAAGACACTTTAGAGACAGGGTACTGTGTTATTTTGTGTTGGTGGAAAAAGCTGATGTAAAAACAGTTTGGTTCTCCCTTATAAGTACATTGCCGCGTGTCTTGTTTTAGCATGTTATGCATGCAAGCATGTTGTATAACGCTTCCTTGTTCTTGCCCCGCCACCTTAAACCTTCATGAAAAGCTTCACATTCAATATTAAGTAGAAAGATCCAGACATATATGAGGCAATGCCCAACTTTTAAACAACCTAATGCACATACTTTTATCCTCCTGTTAGCTTGTTCTGATTCTTTCTGTGTAGATAGTGCATTTCTGTTAAAAGAGGGTGGTAACTTGTTTTTCTTTGGTTTCCGTGGGGCATTTAAATGACCATGCTGGAGCTGACCCAGCTCACGTATTCCATCCCCAGTCTCCGTTGGGAACATGCTGGCACTGATCTAGAAGACCACATTATCCATACTGATGTTTTTGTTTGATAAACAAGGCAGATTGTGAAGTATGCCTGAAAAAAAAAAAAAAAATTTTTTTTTCCATAAACCAATTGGACCTCTGTTTTCATGGCCCTGGGCGACAAGCATAGCTTCATGATGCTATCTGAGGCCTTATCAAGGGTGTGGAAAGTACCCAGACCAAGAGCTCCGACACTCTGCAGACTGGTCCCACTTGGGGCACACCGAGGCCCTTGGGGATTGCCAGTCCTTATTATTGTCCCACAAGCTTATACACCTATCAGCACGTGTACCATTTGTAACAGAAATTGATGTGTGTTTCTGCATACAGATATTTGATTTACATGCTATCTGAGCGTGTTTTGTAGTATTATTATTGTACTGTACAACCCACCATCCCAAAAAGTTGGGATGATGTGTAAATAAAAACAAAATGAAATGATTTGCAAGCCTAATAAACATTTAAATTAATTCATAAGTAAACATATCAACTTCTGAGGAAAAGTAGGACTTATACTGTACCTTTTAGACAAGCATACTATATTTATGAGATATAGAATGATGATGCCACACAGCGGTAACCATGGCACTTTTCCAACTTTCTTTTGAGACTTGTTGCTGCCAACAGATTCATTCGAGGCAATCACTGCGATCCAACGATTTCTGTAACTCTCAATGAGACTTGGGCACCTGTCGACTGGTATTTCCGCCCACTCCTCATGAGGAAACTTCTCCAGCGGCTTGAACAGTTCTTTCTCCAGACTGCATGTTCCATCCACTTCCACAGATGATGATTTCCATCAGGGCTCATAGAAGGCCATTTCAGAATAGGTGGTTATTTTTCCTTAGACACTCTTGGATATTTTTAGCTGTGTTTTTTGGTTATTTATCCTGTTGGAGGAACTATAACGTGGCTTTGACCAGGGCACCACATTTTGTTCCAGAATGCCTTGATAGTCTTGAGTTTATATGTACCCTGCAGTTTCAAGACACCATGTGCCGGACGTAGCAAAGTAGCCCCAAAACATAGCCAAACCATCCATCCATTCGTCCATCTATCTGCAAAATAAACAATCTAGTTATGAGCATAATTGGGCTTGACATACTGTGCACTTACTCTGACATACATTATGTACAGTATGTGAATGACAGCAGGTCTCAGGGGTAAACTGAGCCTCCAGGCGAACATATACACAAGTGACTCCACCTCACTCTGCTGCTTATTGAACAAGGCAGGTCAAACAACACTGACTCCTTTACTGTAAGTCAACTTGTTCATTATTGCTTCTAACAATAGCTCGGCACTTATGTTACAGCCTCAGAGAAGCTGATCTTGGCTTTTTTTTTTGTGACTGACTGATGCTTGTTGTTGGTCAGTTAGTACAGTTGTACTTGTGATGCAATGTCACTTCACACCTCTGTCCGCGCCCAAACGAAGTGCACGGGACTCGTTTACTAGACGTTCTGATCTTTGAGCGGCTATTTGTCTTTGCTGTTGCTTCACGCTTAAATACAGCTTCACTGGCGTTGCTTTCAATAAGTAAGCTAACGAGGTACGAAAATGCCCTCATACCCTGACACAGTGGTATCCCGATGAACCCAAGTTGACAGTTTTAGGATCTAATAGTCATAGTTAGTCATAGTTCAGAGTAAGTATGTTTTTTTTCGGGTAATTTAAAAACAAAGTTTTAAAATGGACATTTCAAGAAAAAAGTGTGCTCCTTGATGAACATGGATCATGTCAAGCAATCCTTTGCAAATAGTATAGGTAAAACAGACAGGTAGTCACTGTGAGGGCTCGGATGTCCCCCAAATTTTTTCCTGCTTAAAACCCAAGGCACAAAAATACACCATGTAATCAACTACTGTGTTTAATTCTAATAATTACACATTGAAATGTAAATAATAAAGACCACAAGACACAATCATCAAAAAGCCATTTGTGTGTGGGTGAGCAATAAAATATCTTACAGGATTTGACTCAATTAGTATGTTTATGGACCATTGGAAATCCAATAAAGATGGACTCGAGACCCAAGTTGAGGAAAGGCTGCTCTTCTAATGGATATCTTTGGATGTGCATTATGTAGCTTGTGATCATCGCCTGCAAAGTTGAAAAGCTTTACTGGCTCCCAAAAATGGAGACCTTGGATGTCCACTTTTGAGTTCATGCTGCTGATCTTCTTCATATTAATGCTCGACTCTGTGCTGCTCCCCAAACATTGAGTCAACGTATTGAAGCAATCTGAGATACCCTCACAGTCACGGAGCATTGAAATATATATAACTCAATCCGTCTCACAAGTCCTCACAACTTTAGACTAGGGCGCTCCAAACTTTTTAGCCCTGAGATTGTTATTCCTTGGCAAGGGGATACTTTAATAGCCTTCTCTGCTGCCCTCGATTGACGATGTGAGAGATAATAGCCCCAATATTCAGCGAGGAAAAATGGAAAGGGGTTAGTGTTGCCCATTCCCTCAGTTTGGGAAGTCAAGGACCGTCACAGAAACGATGAAAAGATTCAGAAACACGATACAGTTCCCATTCCAAGTATTGGATATCCGTGTTTTTCTTGGAGAAGAGTATAAACGAAAAGCTCCTTTTAGATCAGTTGTCACTCTCAGTTGTAAGAGTAATTTCAAATTGGCAAAGTGTCTTTAATCACGAAGTAACCTCAGAATGACAAACTGTTCCTGGAAAGGCTATCGAACAGAAATGTTGCAGAGGTCAATACTTGCACTGTATCTTTGAATTTCTCTGATTTAGTTGATATTCCCTGGAAAAATCCGGTTCTTGACGGACACTTTTTTGGATGTCTTCGCCCTGCTCTTTCATCCTTAAACCCCCCCCCCCCCCCCCCCCCATTTAATTCCTTGTTTCTTGCCAAGTCCAACATTCATAAGTAAAAATCTTACTCGTCACATGTTTTTCCTCACACAAATCAATACAGAACACCAATCCGATGTGTGGTTTGGGAAGAATCAACACAGTTAAAAAAAAAATGTATTTAGGCTATATTACATTATGTTAGACATTCACTCACTGGAAGCATACGTGATTACGTCTTGTCAAATGCGAGTAAATAGTCTATGGAGATACAAGTAAGTTTATTATTTGGATAAAGACACTGCTAATAAGGAAATATTAGTTGTTAAAATTGATAAAAAGTGCTGTCATCATCCCAATATTTTTATGGTGAAAGACTTTTGAATGGTTTTGAAGTATTTAAACGATGGAATCAATTCATTTAATAATATATTTATGAATATAGTTACAATGTCCAGTGGTAAGGAAGTGCATTCCATTATATATTGTGGCATTTCTAATATTTTTTCTTTTTTAAAAGAGCCACAAATACAGAAACACTTATCTTTTTAAAGGCAGAGACACATTACATGTGGTGTACAAAATGTAAAAACTTGTAACATTTAAGTCAGTTAATGTTTTCCTGTTACCCCCTCCCCAACCCCCCCATTTACGAAACATTCATACCAATGTTGAGGTATGAATGTTGTCCAAGTAACATCTCATGGCCTATAAGACTTTACTTCATGAAAAGGCCGCCTATCCTCTCCTTGGCGTGTGTCACATTTTAAAGAAAATACTGAAATCCACGGAATGAAACACTTTATATACAAAGATGATGAAGAGGGACATTTGGGCAGTCAGAAGGGCGCAGGAAGTGTTTCTTCAGTGGGCTGAGCTTTGTTCCCTGCTGTGTTCCAGCACTCCAGTGAGGGCCTGGCCTGGATGTAGTGGATCAGTCTTGGGCCAAAGGGGAGAAAGTAAAGGGACCCAAGTCTACACAGACGCCAGTCCCACCACAATGAGCCACTTTAGGCCCTTGTGGTTAGGCCTCCGAGGCTGGCCGACAGCTAGCTGCAGCTCCCTCCATCTTCTCTCGACTCCCCTCTCCTATTTCTCCAACATTCTCCTTTTTTAAAAACATTTGGACTTTGTACTTTGTCTCTGTTAATGCTCCTTGCCAAGAATCATCTGTCATTGAGGAGCAGGATGGTAGATGTGGGAGTGATTTCACAGAGAGAAGGATCGGGGGGGGGAAAAAGAAACAAGAGTTAATTCTGACAGATGGACCTGTTCTGGAAGACCCCCGCCCCCCTTTCACACACACAAATGAACACAGAAACCCTTCCTGTTGCCCTTCCTCAGGGTGAAGAGGTCAGGGCTAGGGGGATCGGGCGAGGCAGCAGGTACCGCAGGTGGAGGCGTGGAGGTTTCCTCTTTCTGCAACTTTTCAGTATACAGTTTACACATCAAGAATGCAAAACTTCTCACCTAATAATCCAAGTACTGTAGTATATAATGCACATATAAAGACAATTTTCATCACTCCTCTTCACTGATTATGTCCTACATGATTTTTTTGGGGCATACACATTTGAAAATATTTTAATCCATGAATCCGCTTTCTATAGTGCTTGTCCTCATTAGGGTCGCAGGTGAGCTGGAGCCTATGCCAGGTTGGGCACATAGACACAGGCAAACAACTATTCTCACATACATTAACGCCTACGTCCAGAGAGTCAAGTAACCTAATATGCATGTTTTTGGAACGTGGAGGGAAGCCATACAAGGGCCTAAGCCGAGATTTGAACCGGAGACCTCAAGACTGTGATTTAGATGTGGCAACCTTTATGCTACCCTAAACACACACACACACACCGTATAGTACATTTGTGTGTCGGTGTGCCTTTGAATGGGCGTGGCTTACTGAGTGATACCTGGAGTCAGTCGGGCTGGCGAGTGTTAGTGACTCCTACATGCTCCTTGAGAGTGTTTCCATTTTGTATTTGTGTGTTTGACTGTTTGTCCGCTGTATATTCTTTCTAAAAAGTTGAATACAGTGTACTATGTGTTCCACTAGCAGCACACAACACAATTGAAATGAACTATAGTAACTAATACAACTAACTAACTAACTTTTATGAAAAACAAAACTTCAAAAATACATTGTGTCCTTCTTAAATATCATCAGATTGGATGGTTTTCCTTGTAGCCAAAAGAAATTTCTGAATTGAAACTATCCACTTTTGTATTGCGCTTGTCCTTAATACGTTTGTGGGTGAGCAGGAGCCTGTCACAGCTGACTCTGACTGGTTGCCAGTCAACCGCAGGACACGTAGAGACAAACAACCATTGAGACTCACATTCAAACCTTTGGACAATTTGGAGTTTTCAGGCAACCTCAGATGCGTGTTTTTGGAATGTGGGAGGACGCCGGAGTACCTGGAGAAAACAAGCGAAATGAAAGCTATGAGCCGTTGGGACTAAATCATAATGGTTCACTCATTGATTTTGCAGGTGTCTCTTCTTGTTTCCATTAACTGGTGTTGTGTCATTTCACTAGCTCACTCTCTGTTGACTGCTAAGCAGCAGTTAGGCTCCGATGGTCATTGCGTATCGGGCACTCTGTATTGCCTCAATGGAAGGAGGTAAAGGTCACGGCCCATTGGTCCGCTGCATACCTTCATCCTGACAGCCTACCTGCCTGTCACGAGAAAAAGTTGGAAGCGGGAGGACAATGGTCCCTCTATTGCCCTCTCCTTAGCCTGGAGGAGCAGCAGCTTAAAGAGAAGCGCTCCTTCTCTTTCTTGTTCCTGCTATCTTTCTTTCTTTCCTCTCCCTCTTGGCTCTTTGGGTGCCACGTGAAAACTCGCTCGTCTACCTGTGTGAGTGACCAGAAGTGCGGGAACTAGTGCAGGGGGCAAAGTGTGGTTCCCCCACCTTTTGTTGGACTCCAGACTCCCTACTGTTTTTCTACTCCTCCTCTTCCTCCCTTTCTTCACGCACCCCTTGTCCTCATCCTTCCATCTCTAGGCAGACAGTATAATAATGAGGTATGGTTTTGCCATCCCTTCTTCTCTCTCTAATTAAGTCCGTCGCCTTGAGTCACTTCACGTTTGTGTCCGTTTTGACACACGGCTAAAAACACTTTGACGTCTTTCTTAACATAATGGTTCACAGATATGCATCTCCTGAACGGGTCAGTTTACTCCTAAAGAGCAGTTATCAAATAAACTGTGAAGACCACAGTTCAAGACTAAGTTTTGGCCTGACTATGGCGCGACACTAAGATGAGCACAATGATAGAAGCTTAAAGAAGGAAAAATGTTTTACAGCCATTTATATATGATACGTCTTGAAATACTTGATTCAGTTAATAATTTGAAATTCATTCAAAATCTGTTGTCAATATTCAAACATAAAAAAATGTTGTATTGACAATTGGTGAGAATTAATGCAGTAGCGACTGGCCTAACTTAGAACATTCTGAGGCCATACAAGTGTTTAAAGGTGACTTTGATCTTTTAAACGCCGCAGTCTCACCCGACCAGTGATCTTGCAACTGTAGAGCTGTGTTGTTTTTTAAAAAAAGTATTATTATTCCTACAAATTGTATGGGCTTCAAACTTAGATGCTCCACTACAATTGACTCCAAGGTAACACTGTGTAGCGCCACCTTAAAGGTACAACAATGTTATTAAGTTTTCAAGACATTGACGAGACATTGCACCCCTTGTCATTTTTTCTTTTGAACAGTGCTTAACAGATATATTAGACCACCTGTCATAAAAATAAGCAAGAGACCATCCAGGATTATAAAGTTCTTTAAGGCAGACTCTTTCGAGTTCAGTGAGCTCTCAACATTTTACCAATAAAAACAGTCAATTTGACATTTCATAGATTACATTTTAGCATTACAAATTATATGTGAGTTAAAGAGCTTCTAAACACTATATACTACAGGAACAGAAAAAATATATACTTTGATCATTCCCAATGTTGTTAATTTAGCGCAACTGTGGCATATTGGGTAGTGTTCTAATAAATCTGTTACCCACTGTAGGATTTATATAATTGTAAAATACTAATATACACAATATCTCTTATTCTTTAACATTGGACGGAGAGAGGTCATCCACGTTTAGCCTGAGTTTGAACCTCAGTGTTGCTGTGATGGCAGGATGCTAGCCACAGGTCAAGAATGCTGATGAGCATTTCTTTTTGCACAAAGGTGTTACCACAGTGACGGGATCAATCATGCTGGAGACCAATACACCTACGACACAGTGCAGAATTAAAACAGACTGGCACTAAACACTTCTAACCAAAGCCAGAGAAAGATTTAAGGAAGAAAAGATTGGTGGTGACAACAAAAGAGAAGAGGGGGCAAGTGTAGAAAAGTATCAGGTGGGCAGGAGGGGTGACTTCACCTCTGCGTTCACATTGCTTCCTTTTGAAGTGATTACCTGTCTGCTCGGGGACTTTGAGCACAGGACAATAAAGATCACATGCAACAGCGCATACTTTTAGGCCTGTGTCACCATATGGTGAAGTCTGCACTTACACACCCATGCACACACACACACACACACACACACGCACACCTATGCAGTCGCTGAGCAGACACACAAGTATGCAGGCAGCTACTTGGACTTGCAGGTAGACACATACCACAAAATCCCTAATGACTACCTGCCCGGTATTCCAGAATGGTGGTTAGCGTGTATGTGTATGTGTGTGTGTGTGTGTATGTGTGAGTCTTTATTGTTCCGGAGAACTGAAAGAACAGCTCTTATGAATCGATGGAGAGCCTCTTTCCCAAAAAAAAAAAAAAAAAAAAAAAATCTCAGGGTTTTGATTGACAGCACCGAGCTCCCTGGAGGACCGTTGAATGCTTGAGTTTCTGTCGGAAACACAAAGGGCACGCAGAGTAGAAAGGCCACAGTGACACAGAGGAGGGAAAGTCTGGCTCCACAGAGATGGCCATACTGGTCCCTTGAGTGCCAAACGCCAGTTATGTAACATAAGTCGGAACGCCTTGCTGTCAGAAAGAGGAAAGTATGTGGAAGAGCCATCGGTAAATAGTCACAGTCAGTTTTCAAGAGCTCATATCCATGCAGTCTGATTAAGAAGATAATATGATGTATTCTCTCTGTGCTGTCAAATCTGTTGTCTAAACAAGCAATTATCACCATGCCTGTTACCAGAGATGGCAAAGTACTCACTCTCCGTACTTAAAGGGGAGTTTAAAATAAAATAATAATTATAATAATAATAATAAATTAAAAACAAACTTTTTGTCACATTTGTTCAGTTCTTTTGTTTCAGTTCACATTTGACTAGTTCTTCTGGCCACATCTTGTACCTCCAATTAGATTAATAAGAAGCCATCGCACCTGAGGAAAGACAACCAATCAGAGACAGAAGGCGTGACTGACAGAAGCAGAGTGAAGGGACCTCAGGCAGCGGAGAAGATTCAGCAGCATTGTGGAATTTGCAACGTTTCTGCTCAACGGGACAGAAAGCTGAAGTAAAACAGGCCAAAGTCCAGATAATGGCGTATGCGCTGGTTTTCAGAAGCTAACACTGGTAATAATGTTAGCTAATGCGAATCTAATCTAACACGGCAGCTCTGCTTACCTTTTGGCTTTGACTTGATAGTGCATTGGCCATCGCTTCAAAACAACTTTTTTTGCTCTGGAACTTCAGCCAGCCACCAAAAACTTGCTCTCAGACACATTTTCGGAAATAGGCAGATAACTAAATATTTTCTTGGATGTTTAATTTTACACTTGATGGATGGACAGGCACTCAAGAAACTAAAAGATTCATGTACAAACAATTAAAAAAACCCATAATGTTTTACTTGATGTCTTACCACCTTTAAATGTACAGTATTGCGTCCACTCTCACAACACATGTCTTGGTTGTAGTTTACAAAGTAACGCAACATTTTGCTTAACTTAAAAAAAGAAGTGTGCACTGTGCTGAGGTAAGTGTGTGACCACCTTTTGGTCAAGTTTTAAATGGATGAGACTTAGATCTGTGTTTGTTTCTCCTGTTGCGCTCCTTGGGGCGGGGGGGTGTGGGCAAGAGTCATTGTGTTCTCTTGTAATTATTTTGTTTATTTGCATCCGGCTTGGGCTTGCTTGTAATTAAGGTCTGCATAAACGTTTGGTAACTGTACTTCCCCCCCCCCCTATTCTGGGAATCAGCCCCCCTCCTCTCTCTTTCCCTACACCTTTCTTCTCCATTCTGATGTCGCCTCGCTCCACATCAGTCGACTTCATCAGCGCCTTGCAGGGTCAAACACACGCAGCTTCATGTGGAGACAGTAGAAGTGGTACATGTAAACGTGTGTGTGTGTGTGTGTGTGAGACTTTGAGTGGGGGCACCACAGCATTCTTTTTTTTCTCTATTCTAATCATCTCCGCGTCATTTTCTTAATGATAGGGTTGGTGCCACAGCTACTGGGTGTGTCGCCCGAGCAAGTCATAAAGCTGGCAGTAAGGCACAGTGTCAGTGTGGAGATGTAACGTAATGTATGCATGTGCCATCACGCAGATGGACTTCCAGTCACTTCTTCCATTCGGCACCACCATTGTGTTCATGCCATATACGCACACGCATACCGTTAGCGTGACAAAGGGACGCTCTTGCTTAGCTGCAATGTAATACAAATACAGTACAATAACACAATAAGAACTTAGATATTCATTCATTCATCTTCCGTTCCGCTTATCCTCACTAGGGCCATGGGCGTGCTGGAGCCTATCCCAGCTATCTTCGGGCGAGAGGCGGGTTACACCCTGAATTGGTCGCCAGCCAATCGCAGACCTTAGATATTTAGTTTCTCAATTTCGTGGTGAATCATCATTAACATATTGGACAAAAATCTGTATGCTGCTGTTATTTTAGCTTTTTGGGGGAGTTCAAAATCCTGTTACGAGATACTTTATCTTATAACATGACAAAAACAATTTCAATTACACACATCATACTCACAAGAGATGCTGATTAGTAAATGTATTCATGTGCACAATGCACTGCAGATCAGTCATGTTTTCGTAATCGAAGTTGGCTGTAACAAGTTTTGCTTTGAGACCCAATCAGAGGTCAGAAAAACGCTGATGTTATTGAGGGCTAGCACTCTAGCCCTGTGAGGATGAATTTGAAATCTGATTGCTTAATGAAATATAATATATAATAATATAATTAGAATTACATATATAATATAAATATATATCATATAAATATAATTAATGAATATAAATCAAGTTACATCCGCCAGCACCACAGATTCTGAAGGCCCTGGGCAGATTAGATTGACATGGCAACACACAAATGCTGAAATCTTATTGGGCAAAAAAAAAAAAAAATCACACATCCATTTACAACATAGATAAATGCTATGAACTGAAGAGACTCTTTCTTGTTAGTAACTTTGATAGAATGTTATTGAACAAATATCATTTAGGTTATAAATGTAGGTCATCTTAATTGCTTTATCGGCTTGATTCACCTCTGGCATTGTCTGGTTTGATTCCAAGTGTTTTGCCAGGACGACCAATCAACAAATGCTTCATTTTCATTCTGTAGCCATGATACTGAATTTATTTGCAGCAATGTGCATATATTTTACTTGAATGTAGTAAACAGGATTCATTTTAGTTGGTTATGGCTCCTCTTTTTATGGTGTCAGCTCTTCAAAGTTCACAGTGATGACTTGATGCTTCAGGCTAAAGTACCCAGACAGTGCGTATGGTACATGTTTTCGAAGCGACGCCTCTCTTGACAGTCGAACCCACGCGCACACACCGAGCAGTTCTTTCGGCGTTTATTGACGGACTGTACAGAGATTGCACATAAAAACAGCCAGTGCGCTGCAAACTGCATGTTTTCATGATGATGCTCAGGTCTGAAATGCAGAGGACCATATAGATTCACAAGCACACACGCACACACACACTGATTGACAGCGGTTGCTACCTGAGACTCCCCCCCCCCCCCCCCCCCCACCACTCACCCCTGCCAGCTACTTGCTCTCCCTTCCATCAAAGGTTTTGATCACTAACCTGTCGAGGTCTCCCCCAAACACAAATACACACAGCAAACTGCACACTTAATATACAGTATTCTTATCGTAACCTAAGACATTAAAACACATGTTATAAACCCAAGATATCGTACTTCGAGTTAGACATGTTTTTTTTCCCCTGCCCACAACAAGAAGCAAATCCCAGATTTATGGCCTCATAACATGAGAAAAACAGACACACACATTCACACACAAACATGCACTCTATGAGTCGGCCAAGGCCTGTTGCTTAAGCCAAAGCAAATAAAAGAAATCTCTTTGGTGCCGATCACTAAACCAAATGTTTTCATGATGACATCTTCGAGGTTTGTCTTCAGCAAGGCTCATTCATTTGACCTTATTAATTCCATTTTATCACAATACACCCACAACCCTCTGCTGATTACCAATTTGTTTTGCGTTAAAAGAGCTTAGACACATGGATATGCCCTGCACTGTATGTGGTGTGAGAAAAAGACATCATTATGAGACATCCCGTTTGGGTCAGAACCAGAACAGAAGCAGCGCGAGAGTGTAAAAAGGGAGAGTAGAGGAGAGGAGTGTCGATAGATGGGTTTTTCCTCTTCCCCCCCCCCCCCCATGAGATGTCATGACAGCTCCTTTCATCCTGGCTGAGGCCCCTGTGTTAGTGCTGGCACTGCACTCTGCCTGCCACTTTACCTGACACACACACATGCACACCAAACACACACATGGAAGTGTGAAGCCACTGGACGTGAAATCGGTTTGCGTCCTTTGGTAGCTGTGAAAGGTTTGGACCACAGTGTCAGGCTAAGATCCAACTTATACTGGAGGCAGAAAATACATGTAGAACATACAGAACCTCGAAAATGGAGTGAGTCTCATTTCATAAAATAAGGAACCTAACTTTCCATCCATCCATTTGCTGTCTTATCCCCAGCAGGGTCGCAGTCGAGCTGGAGCCTATCCCAGTCGACTTGGGCGAGGGACGGGCTACGCCCTGAAGTGGTCGCCAGTCAAACACAGGGCACATATATGCAAACAACCATTTACTCCACAGATAATTTGGAGACTTCATTCACCCTAATACATTTGTTTTTGGAATGTGGGAGGAAGCTAAAGTACAAGGAGAAAACACACACAAGCACAGGAACAACATGCAAACCCCAGACTGAAAGGCTGTAGGCCGGACTAGAACGGACTAGATGAATTATTTTGAGGAGAAATACCTCTGAAGTTACACAAATGAATTGAAATGACACTAATCTGTTCCAGCCTCCCAAAAAACAACACCACTTTTTTTTTTTTTAAATAAAGAAAAATAGCATTTTATTATAAACTATAATTCAATATAATAAAATACAATGTAAAGAAGTTAACTGGTTTTAAGTTTAAGCTGAAAGGAAGTCACACACACTGTTATAGTACATTCATTTGTGCATTAACCACAAAAAAATAAGTACACTTTTTACCAGAGCATGCAAAAAACTGTAGGTTACTGTGTTGTCACAAAGTCAGCCGAGCCCATCATTTTCATCCATCCATCCATTTTCTGAGCGCCTTCTCCTCACAAGGGACGCGGGAGTGCTGGAGCCCATCCCAACTATCATCGGGCAGGAGGCGGGGTACACCCTGAACCGGTTGCCAGCCAATCGCAGGGCACATACAAACAAACAACCATTCGGACTTACATTCACACCTACGGGCAATTTAGAGTCTTCAATTAACCTACCATGCATGTTTTTGGGATGTGGGAGGAAACCGGAGTGCCCGGAGAAAACCCACGCAGGCACGGGGAGAACATGCAAATTCCACACAGGCGGGGCCGGGGATTGAACCCCGGTCCTCAGAACTCTGAGGCAGACGCTCTAACCAGTCGTCCAACGTGGCGCCCCATGATTGTCAATTAACAAAAAATGACAAAAATAATTTCCCTTCAAGGAGTTAATAATGTAATCAAAATCCAATTAACTGCAATCACCAGCTACTTGTCGGGTGGACGCATCAAATGATGCGGTCTGTTTTTGAGGGTGTCAAATTGGTCTGTCACTGTTGTGACTCAGAAATGTGTCTTTTTTAAGTTGACATTCATGCAAGACTGTGAATTCGTCCTAATGACTCTAAAGCCCCCCTAAAAGAGGCCTAACAACGGTACTGGTTGGCAATCTTCAGCTCATATTACTTCTTAAATTTTTTCAAAATGGATTGTGTTCAACATTCCTCTGTAATTCATTTTTTAAAATTCCCAAACACATCTTTGTCTCGATTCATAATGGCTTATTAGCAGATTTATAATTGTATGCATTGGGTCTCTTACACAGTGAAAGCGTGGTTAGCACAACCACCGCACAGCTCTGATTTTAGGGGTTTGAATCCTGGCTCTGGCCTCCCCGTGCTAGCGTGGGTTTCCTCTGGGTTCTCTAGTTTCCTCCCACATTCTAAAAAAACATGCACGTTAAGTCTCTAAATGGTCCTTATGCATGAATTTGAGTGTTAATGGTTGATTGTCTATAGGTGGCCTGTGATGGGCTGGCAAAGTAAGCTGGTCAAGGTTCCAGGACACCCGTGACCAACGAGCATATACGGTGTAGAAAATGGAAGGGTTTCTTATTCAGGCCCAGAATTAATAACACAACATTTAAAAAAATCTGACATTCTACACCTCTCTCTCACTCACACACACGCGCGCATGCACAAAAGCACGCACACAAATTCTACTGGGTGCATTGGATGCTGACATCCGAGGTCTCCAAGGAGCACCATGCCTTGTAATTACCTAAGAATCATCAGAGAGCCGCCAACACCGTCACTCCATAATCACAACCTTCCGCTCTGTCAGACTCGACCTTCCCTCACTTCTCTTGTTTTGATTTCTTCTCTGGCCAGTTTTGTCTCACTTTATAGATCTCATTAGTTTTCTCTCCTCTGCCTTTGGACAAACGGTGATGTCTCCAAAGTGTACTTTGTCTTCAAATTATGAGCTTTTCTGTAAATGTTCTTAATCATTTATGGCCAAAATTAACAACTGTTTTGTTTTTTTTTTTCCTTCTAAATGTTGGGCAACCCAGTGTGTTAGCAGTCGGCACGTCTGCCCCACAGTTCTGAGGATCGGGTTTGAATCTCAGCTCTGCCCTTCCTGTGTGGAGTTGGCATGTTCTACCCGTGCTTCCGTGGGTTTTCCCTCAGCCTTCTTCCACGTTCCCAAAATATGCACGTTATGTTAATTAAAGACTAAGCTGTCCATAGGCGTGAATGATTGTCTGTTTCTGTGCGCCCTGCTGGGTGGTGACCAGTCCAGGGTGTATCCCACGTCTCACCCAAAGTCAGTTAGAGTAGGCTTCAGCTCGACCCAAATGAAGACAAGCACTATCCAAAATGGCTTGATGGATGGATTTTCTTAAGTTATTTTTTAAATGGAATTGGAGAATCTCTTTGAATGCTCTGAACTTACCTGTATTGTACTGAGCGGAATCTGCTCCAACCTCCCACTCCATTTTTTTCCTCAGTTGCTTCCAGACATCAACAAACAATTCCAAAAAAAAAAAAAAAAATATATATATATATATATATATATATATATATATATATATATATATATATATATATATATATATAGGCACCCACACAAAACAGACAACTACTTCTCATGAGAATGTAGTGAAAGGCAAGGTATTGGGATCCTTTCAGTAATTCAATGGGATCCAAATTTCTGATCAGGTTTGTTGACTTGAGTCCCTGAACAATTCCCAGTCTTTTGAACTGCTTATCGTTGCCTTCATAGTGTTTTGCTTCGGTGGTGGCATTACAATTTAGTGATGTAATGACCTCAGTGCCCCAGAATGCACTGCACAGTGATCTCTTTCCTCTATTTGTTCCCGCTCAATGTTCTTACATTTCTGTGGTCACTCTGCACAGAAACCGGTTGTACAATTGTATTTATTTTGCGTGTTATGTTCTGTGTTATCTCTAATTGCCAGCTCATCTCCCAAAACAATGTTGTTGTTGTTTATTCCCAACAAGGTCTCCAGTCAATTTATTATCCAGTGCAAGTGGCCAATGCTGCTTGAGGCCAGCAGCAATAGCCTCTTAGTACTCGTGCTATTAGCCAGCATGTAATCAGCCAGCTTATTTCCATAAAACAAGTCGTAAAGAGTTAGCCGTGAAAGTAGCAGTGTTGGAGTGACGGCTCTCCGCCAAATATTCACACAGCCTCGTGTCTGGCCTGCAAGCCAGTGGCTGTTAAGAAGTGCCTAGGATCCATTTCCAAGCAATGTTTTGTATGATAACACTTCAAAAGCTCCAGGTTTTTGTACATTTAGACAATTTTGGAAATGCAACTCAACATTTTTTTATTTCCATTAGTTAACTGAGATGATTAGAAGCTAAAGAAGTCACTTAATATAAATCATAGAACAGAGTCCATCCATTCATTTTCCGTAGTGCTTGTCCTGATTAGGATAGCGGGTGACCCCGAGTTAAACTCAGCGGAGTTCGCACGAGAGGTGGGATACACCCAGACATAAAGACAAACAATCATGTACTCCACAGGTGTCAAAAGCAAGGCCCGCCACATCATTTTATTTGGCCCACTAAAACAAATCGTGCTTCACTTTTCTTGCTAAAACCTGCATCTTAAACTGAAAATTGGCTTCACTTTTAATAACATTGGAATATTCAAAGCATTTTTGTTTCCAAATCCCTTTTTAAAAGACATTCAACAACAGCTGAACAAACTATTTTGATAGACTTTTCATTTCAAAACAAAATACCCATCAATTTGTTGCTTCTATATACAATAATTATATGATGAGTTGATTATATATTTATATGGTTTCCCTGTCATAACGGCCCTATGAGGGAAAACATTATACAGTATGGCCCACGACAAAAAGGAGGTAGCGTTACACTCACTTTCACACCTACTAACAATTTAGAGCAGGGAGGTCCAAAGTCTGCCATAGGGGCCATGTTTTTCACTGTTCTGCTGCATATTTTTTTTTTTATAAAACAAATATATAAATATAAAAAATATATATAAAAAAATTAAAAGCTATTGCACTATTTTTTTTAACAATTGCAGTAAGATGAAAAAGTGTTACAGGATGTCACTTTTTAAATTATTAAAAATGTGAAAAAGTTTGAAACTTTGTCACAATCTGTTTTTAAATTGAAAGAAACTGCTAATCCATCACATTACTTATTTAAAATAATATAGTTCAATGTTTCAAGGGACAACATTTATCCATCCATCCATTTTCTGAGCCGCTTCTCCTCACTAGGGTCGCGGGCGTGCTGGAGCCTATCCCAGCTATCATCGGGCAGGAGGCGGGGTACACCCTGAACTGGTTGCCAGCCAATCGCAGGGCACATAGGAACAAACAACCATTCGCACTCACAGTCATATTATACTGGATTGGTTTTAGCATGTTTCACAAACACAAGGTGGTGTGCTCCTTCTGAATGAATATAACATTAATTAACATATCAAAAAAGAGTAAAACTGACTATGGACGAGAGGCAAGTTACACCCTTGACTGGAAACTGAGCTTTGGAAAATCTTAACTTAGGTCATAGTTTTCCAAAGAGACAATTTTCACTGATTTGATATTGTCATGGCAGTAATGGAGATACTATGCTCCTTATGTACAATCCAGGGTCATTGTATAACATTAATGCATATTGTTGCTTTAAGCCGAGACTAAATAAGAAAAAAAAAGTCATTTACAATAAAGCGTATGATGGTAGGCTTGAAAGGAGACAAATAACAGAATGACAACGAAATGGTGCCCAGGCAACCAAGGCAAGGTTTACAGTCTGGATGTTGTCCCTTTTTGGTCATAGCTACAGTAACCATTAGCAACTGGGAGGAATAGACAAAATAAGAAGACGAGAGGAGACAGCAAGGGAGGAGAATAAACAAACACGTAAAGTCAGGGGGAGGGAAAAAAAAAATCGAGTAAAATGCTCAAAGCATTTGCAAACAGTACTGTCAAGATTCCCGACAAGACAGTTAAACATTACTGTCTGGTCACAACAGCAGCTACCACTTTTCCCTCAAAGCGTGGTCGGCGAACGAAGAAGAAGCCAGTCTGAACACGCTGCTGCCCTCCCTTGTAAAGTACAGCTTTTGGGAAACGAGAGAGATTATGAAGAAAAGTCCTGCTCCCCGCAGGGGCGATTCGCCATCGAGACAAACAGCTGACATGATGCAAGCCATCAGCTGCTGACGCGGAACTATTGTAAAATAAATCACGATATGTTCTTCTGTGACAAGCCATAGAAATGCACTTCTCTGTTAAGATTTGATTTGAATTGCTTATTTATACAGGCTCACTTTCTTCTTCATCCAGCCCACCTGCAAATGTCTTTCTTAGATGTAATTCAGATGTGCACTCAGTACATGACATCTAATGACTTTATTCATTCAGATTTGACCAAGATAGTAAATGCTCGGTTTTGATTAACTCTATCAGAGAGTGCTCATAAGTTTACATACCCTGTCAGAATTGATACGACGTGTACCATTCTTCAATGAAAACATGAGTGATCAGGAAAAACAACAGTGAACAACAGTA
Source organism: Phyllopteryx taeniolatus (assembly GCF_024500385.1). Taxonomy (NCBI): domain Eukaryota; kingdom Metazoa; phylum Chordata; class Actinopteri; order Syngnathiformes; family Syngnathidae; genus Phyllopteryx; species Phyllopteryx taeniolatus. Next base: position 10,076,135 of record NC_084522.1, read on the forward strand.
TAAGGCATTTCAAAAATAGCAAAATAATTCAACTAAACATCAATGAAGAAAATTATTAGAAAGTTCCTGTCTAGTCATCAATCATATTTTCACAACAATTGTCAATATTTTACAAATTCTACCAGGGTATGTAACTTATGAGCACAACCGTACATATATCATACATTTGAACTTGCACCACATTAGCTGTCATTCATACCAACATTTCCACTTGGTCATCCATTCAAGAACAATGCAACACACAATTTACGCTAAAAGCTGTCTTTAAGCCTAATTGCAATAATTGGTATTTTTCAACAGCACGGGAGTTACGGTGCGCTGTTTGAACTCTGTCGTGACATAAATGATTATAAAATAATACATGCGAATATAGTACAGCTGTATAATTCCATGATCAATTTCATATAAATATGACTTTGTTCATGTGGGAGATACAAATACACTCTGGTTGACATCATTACTTACATCCATGAACATAAAAAAAAAAAAAAAAAATTATTTAGTTTTATGACATCAGCTATATCATAAAACGAACTAATGATGCAAAACACTACTTTTTTTTTTTTTTTTTCCAGACCGAGTACCAGTACAACCACTTACATTTGAGTACTCGCCAGTATTGGTACTTGATAATGGATTACCTCTTGCAAGTGTTATAAAAATGTTTTATTTTAACCAAATAGTTTTCAAAACAAAATAAAACACCAGATTTTCTTTAATTTGGTAAAAGTTTTACTCAAGTATAATATATAGTGTCACCATTTCATTGCTGACATTTGAAAGTCCAACCGCATGCTTTTCTAACAGTCTTGCCACACATTTGACTTAAATGCAGCCTGCAACACATTACAGTCATGTGATGTTTCAGTCTGAACAGTGCATTTATAATTATTCATGCACTGGCCAAATTTTGAGTTAGTCTATTTGTATTTGATGAATGAGTGTCTTTTAGCTGGAAAGGACCCAAGAAAATGACAAAAGGCTGAAAGACATTCAGTTCGGGATATTAAATTAACTACAATTTTTATTATTTTGACCAGTTCCAAAGCCAAAATCATTCATGCGCTTTCAGTACAAACACGGCCAATGTTCGAAATACAACCCCAATTCCAATGAATTTGGGATGTTGTGTTAAACATAAATAAAAACAGAATACAATGATTTGCAAATCACGTTCAACCTAAATTTAATTGAATACACGACAAAGACAAGATATTTAATGTTCAAACTGATAAACTTGATTGTTTTTAGCAAATAATCATTAACTTAGAATTTTATGGCTGTAACAGGTTCCAAAAAAGCTGGGACAGGTGGCAAAAAAGACTGAGAAAGTTGAGGAATGCTCATCAAACACCTGTTTGGAACATCCCACAGGTGAACAGGCTAAGTGAATACAGGTGGGTGCCATAATTGGGTAGAAAAGGAGCTTCCCTGAATTGCTCAGTCAGTCACAAGCAAAGATGGGGCGAGGTTCACCCATTTGTGAACAAGTGCGTGAGAAAATAGTCGAACAGTTTACGGACAATGTTCCTCAACGTACAATTGCAAGGAATTTGGTGCGAACTTTGTCAGATATAATTTTGTTCAAGAACATCAACATTAATAGCGCTGACACAACTTCTTACAACCTTTTGCCACGTTCTTATGACATCAATATCCATATCATTCCCTTTTCCTTGGACCAAGGTCTGAATAATGTTAGTAATGTATGCAAACAGGTTACTTTCTCAGAGTGCTTCATCCTCCTCTCACATTCCAAAAACAGAAATGTCAAGTTAATTGAAGACTCTAAATTGTCCATCGGTGTGAGTGTGACTGTTTTTCTGTGTCTATATTTGCCCTGTGATTGACTGACAACCAGTCCTGGGTGTAGTCTGGCTTCGGCCCCAGCTCCCTGCAACCCTCAACGGGATAAGCAGTAGAGAAAATGGCTGAATGGATGAAAACGGGAAATTAGCGTAAAGGGATAGAGATGGCAAGGGGGATTTTGATGCATCATGGGAAATCCCCTATACTGTCGGCCTATAGGCACGTAACAAAGGGAGTTTTTTGTTGTTGTTTGCAAACCTGGCTTTTTCATGATGGGTAGTACTATTTCCTATTGCGTTTAATGGGAACTCCCCTTGCTGTCTAGCCTATAGAACTAACAACTAAGATTTATTACAAACCTGGTGTTCATCACATCAACTGGGCCTAAAGAACGCGAGAGGTAAAGTTCAATTTCCTTCATCAAACTTATTGATCCACCTTTTGACAATGACCCAAAACCTTCCTAAAGGACTCCACTTCATAGTTCTGTGTGTGTGTGCGTGAGTGAGTGCGTGTGTGTGTTTTGGCTGTTTTAACAAGGCTGTAAAAGTACGTGGAGCCTCCTCTTGTCTACCCGACCTGTCTGTAATTTATGACAATGATGGCATGTGTGTGGGTGTGTGTCTATTTAAACAACATCTTAAGGTTACCTGTGCAAGTGTATGTTTACATGCTGGTGCACACACACTTTTGCGTGCATCGGGGGACAAAGTGTATTGAGAAAGCGGCACGGGGAGGTGGGGACGAGACGAGCTCCAGCCTGCAAGTCCCAGACGGCCTGGCTCCGCTGGGGCTGCACCCAGGCACAGAGCGGCCTTTGTCAGGGTAATTATCTTGACGCGCAGCCTCCTCCTCGACTGGAGCTTCTGTGTTGGCTGACGCTCTAGCGCCACCATTCCCCGCTGGGGGAATGTTGTCAGTGTAGCAACATAGATGAAAATGTGTGTGTGTGTGTGTGTGTGTGTGTGCGCGCGCGTGTGTGTGTATGAGTTCACATACTCCCCGTCAGGGCATTTGGCGACTGTATTAACTTGAGAGCCTTCCGCATTACTTGGCGCCCTGCCGTGCAAGTGAAGAGACAGCAAGTGAAGGAAGGCAATAGCCCAGGTATCCCTGTGTGTTCATGCATGTGTATGTTCTGTCACACATGAGTAAAAAAAAAAAAAAAAAAAAACTGAGACAAACATCCAAAAACTGAACGCCCTTTCTCTGACTATGACAGCCACAACCCTATCAAAAGCACTGACCTACATCTTCTTCTTCTTATTATTTTCCTTTCGGCTTGTCCCGTTAGGGGTCGCCACAGGGCGTCATCCTTTTCCATGAGAGCCTATCTCCTGCATCCTCCTCTCGAACACCAACTGCCCTCATGTCTTCCCTCACGACATCCATCAACCTTCTCTGTGGTCTTCCTCTAGCTCTCTTGCCTGGCAGCTCCATCCTCATCATCCTTCTACCAATATACTTACTCTCTCTCCTCTGGACGTGTCCAAACCATCGAAGTCTGCTCTCTCTAACTTTGCCTCCAAAACATCGAACCTCGGCTGTCCCTCTGATGAGCTCATTTCTAATTTTATCCAACCTGCTCACTCCGAGAGCGAACTTCAACATATTCAGTGCCACTGTCTCTAATCCGTACATCATGGCTGGCCTCACCACTGTTTTATAAACGTTGCCCTTCATCCTAGCAGAGACTCTTCTGTCACATAACACACCTGACACCTTCCTCCACCCGTTCCAACCTGCTTGGACCCGTTTCTTCACTTCCTGACCACACTCACCGTTGCTCTGGACGGTTGACCCCAAGTATTTAAAGTCCTCCACACTTGCTATCTCTTCTCCCTGTCGCCTCACGCTTCCCCCACCACCCCTCCCATTCATGCACATATATTCTGTCTTACTTCGGCTAATCTTCATTCCTCTGCTTTCCAGTGTGTGCCTCCATCTTTCTAACTCTTCCTCCACCTGCTTAATGCAATGACTACACTATAAAGTGCATCAGTAGCTTGTCGAATAGTCATCCCACATTTGTTGTTCAAAACAGGCATTGTCTACTTTTTTATTGATGACTTACATTGCCAAAAGTCGTTTTTGAACGTTTTGGGAAAAACAAAACAAATTCAGCAGACAGGACTCCAGTTGCCTCGATTCAACTATTGCAAATCTACACAGATGTAACGAAAAAACACAATTTGGAGCAAGCACATTGGTACATTTTATGGACAATGACTTAGGCAAACAAAATAGCTTAGAGCATCATGATTAGCAACCCTTTATAATAATGAGTACCCTTAATGTAAAGTGTTACCAACTTGTGCACCTGCTCCTCATAGTGCTGCTGCTGGGGATTTTCTTGTTGCCCCTATGTTCTTTTGACATACAGTTATGTCCAAATCTGAGTCAAATATTGCAAGCTAAAGCAATTTGTGTTTTTTCTCTCTCAGTGGGCACCTGGGCTTGTTTCCTGCGGGATCATATCCCTTACTCGTTACAACTCTATTCTCTATTACAACGTTTACACCACAGAGGAGGACTGGGTCACACATGCTGTAGGCCAGAGCTCTGGCAGCTGAATAATCCCCCCTTAAATTATCATCCTCTGTCTTGTGATGTATTTGGATTTGAATATAATATGTAAAAAAAAAATTATTAAAAAAAGACATAAAAAAACCTGTTTAGGCATGATACCATTTTAATCTTTCAATCTTTTGTTTCTATGACAAACGCTCATGGGCTATTTCATGAGGTACATGGGTATAACTATGCAATATATCATACTGAGAGAAAATATTATATAGACTCATAATGAGAACTGTGTCTCAGTGTGATTTGAAATTACAACCACGGTAATAAAAAAAAAAAAGACAAATCAATACAGTACCTCAAAACCTAACATTAATTTCTTTGTAAAGACCCATTTTCATCATATGCAGCCCTAGATTTCAATCATTTCAGTGAGGGCATTTAGTAAATATATTTCCTAAGGTTTTATTGAAGAAGAGTAGAAGTAAATAGTCAAGGTTTCCTTTGTGTTTCTTATACTTTTAAATTTTAATATCACCAGTAATCAATAAATTGAAGATGTATGGAATTTCAATTTTTGGGGGATTTTCTTTTTAAATTAATTGCAAACATACTGTATGATGTTAGCGCAATAACATAGTTGCCTAAGTCATATTTCAAAGTTTTCGGAAAACAAGGGAAAAAAACAATTTTTAAAAGCACGTTGGTATTTTTGAATGATATCGTAACAATAAGTGGAAAATTACTTGCCAATTATGCTATGAACGATGAGCAGAAATAGTGTTTATAATGTGTAGTTATCAACACTTTCTATTTAATAATTAAACACCATAACGAATTAACATAGAACAATAAAATAACAACAAAATAGAATATCAAAATAATAACCGTAATAATGAAATAAAATAATAACGAAATCAGTGTGCTTCTCTCCTTCTACAGTTTGACATGATGTCTCCCAGATACAGTAAGTCCAGTAGTCAATTCTCCCATATCCAATAGTCGGAGTCGACCAAAAAGTAGGACGTGTGAGTCACACTGTGCTCCCTGTCAGACCTCCACATGGCGCACTGACTGTTTGAGAGCTCCATGTTTGAGCCAGGCATCCTCTGACCGCAGGCTCCACGGCGGTCGCTGCTAATTAGAGCGCTGCTGCCTGATTGGGGACTGGCTTTTGGAGCCGTGCAGCAGGGAAGCCACTCACATGGCTGCCGACCATGCCGGCGGGGTGGCTTTCCAACCCTAATGTATTGTTCGTGAACGCACACGCACAGCCAGGCATGTGTAATATTGGAAGCAGAGGTAGCAAAAGTATTCCATACTTAAGTAGAAGTACTGATTCAACTCTTTTACTCAAGTAAAAGTAAGAAAGTACAGACTCTGTACTGTAATGTAAAAATGTACTTCTACCTCAATTATGTACAATACGCATTTTGATTACTTGGCACAATGAAAACAATACGCACAAAATAGTTTTCCTCTTTTATTAACTAATCAAAACATTGGGCTTTGCTAACATTGTGACATGACTAACACAAAACTACTAAATTAGCCATCAGTTTAGACAGAGAATTTTTGAGTGCCAGAAGCTGGTGTTTTTTTTAGGCCGATACAAAACAACACATAGGCCACGACTCATTCTTGGAGCTGTCAAGCTCAGACAATTCTCTTAAATAAAACCATGTATGTTGAATATCTTGCCTCTGTAATCTGTTGCATCATTGTGGTCAATGTGCCCTAGTTGACGTTCCTCCATGTTGCTGCTGTCCCTATTTTTCTGCCTTGTAATATACACTAGATCTCAATCAGTTAATCAGTTCAAATCTCAACAGAGGTTGACTTTACCGCTCTGTTTACGTCTTTTTTTTTTTTTTTTTTAACGTCGTATTGTCATCTGCTGACAAAGTAACGAGCTTCTTCTTACTGTATATTTTGACTTTTTAAAAGTCCATTATTATAGAGTGCTATACTTTTCCAACATTATAAACATTTTTGTTGGTCTTTTGGGGAGGCTGGAACGGATTCATGGGATTTTCATTCATGTCAATGGGGAAAGATGATTTGAGATGCGAGTGCTACGAGCAAAGTCACAGAACGAATTACACTCATATCTCAAGGCACCACTGTATTTGCACTTTATTTCCCACCACTGTAAGTAAGTACAAAAGTATTTCAAATTCGATCCTTTCATTGCGAGTCTGATCTCTAGTGAGTCACATGTGAGATGTCGATGTGTCGCATTTCGTTGTCTGAGCATGAATTACATCTCTGCACAGTCACATGATCAAAGGCTTTCGGAGAAAACATTTGCATGAGGAGACATAATATTTGTTTTAACTCGGTGTCAGCAGCGCTCTCTTCAGTGCTTAGGGCCGAGCGTAACTTGGAAAATTCATAATTCATAATTCAGAATCATAATTTTTCTTCGCGTTCCCACCACAAGACTGGAAGCCACAGGCTCCCGGGCTCAAACGAGAGCCACGATTTCTGTCTGCTTGTTGTCACTGCGACACTTTTATCCTCGCTGTTTTTTTCCCCATTTATTTATCAGCGGTTTCAGCACTCTGGCAATTCTTTTTTTTATTTCGGTCAGCGCAGGAAATTGAATTAGTTGCTCGGTTTGTCGAGCATTATTTGGTCAGGCATTGCCGTGTCTACGAAAAACATCACCGTTGGCCGTTTGGAGGAAATATTTTGTTTCCGTGAGATGTAACGCAAAGTTTTATTGTTATCGGAATGACAAGTGGAAATCCTGACCCTTTTCATCGATAGATAGATACTTTATTCATCCTGCGAGGGAAAATAAATATGACAGTGTTAAAAATTCATGTGACTGAAGTGGACTAATGAAAAGTTCAGTTGAAATTGAATCGAATCGTCCTCTTCATCACGCTGTTCACATTTTGACATCATGAGACCAAGACGACACCGAGCGATTGATAACAGTACCTCGACAATGCAAGGCTTGAAACACAATGTTCTAGAATTACAATGCCACAGAGTGTCATCAGCAGGTGGCTACTGAGTGACTGGAAGAGTCACAGAAAGGCATAGAAGTGGACGCCCTTGGGAATATCCATCCATTCATGGATAAAATGCAAATTTTACTGTTCAGCTCCTTGTTAAAGAACAGCAAGTTGTGTAAAAAGTACTGAAACAGACCATTGGGCATGTGCATTTAAAAGGTTCATAGAAGGTCAAATGAAGTTCACTTGTAAGGTTACAGCGCATTTTAGGTTCATCCTGACATTTCATCTCAAAGCTGCTTATCCCTAACCTTTTATGAGTAGTGCATGTTCACATCCAGGATGACTATATAGCATCCGTAGCCCAGTACAGAAAGCCAAAGTCAAATAATTAAGCAAGCATGTAACTGCTACTCGTGTATTATATGGAGGCCACACAACACGCTATTTGGTGCCTCAGTGCAGGTGGTCAGGCTTCCCCCGGTGGCCGCCGCTGACCTCCTGAATAGCTCATTTGGTCGGCACAATACCCCAAAAGGCGCAAGGAGTCGAAAGGTGCAGTTGATGGTAATGACGGCGCCGTCGATGATTGAGCCCATTCATGCACAAGTGGGCGGGGCTGGTTGGGTGCCATGTCGTCACTGCCCACCAGTCACTTTGACAGTGGGCATTGCTCTCATTACCTTTCTATTGTCTGAAGAGGAGGAGGACAAAAGAGTAGTGATGAAATAACAACCGGGCTTTTTTGGTAATGCGATGCGGACGCGTTTGTGTACTGTTCATTGTGTGCGGCAGACATCCTGCTTCACGGTCAACCGCCTTGACCACACGTTTCTTAAAACGGGGCGAAAAGAATAATTCGACCCTTCACTCTACGCGGTTACGATTACATTGGAGATTTCATTCGATCGCTGATGCCAAGTCTCGTTTGAAATAAGTGATCGTTTTAGATACATGTCGGACTATATTGAGCACACTCTTGATTGCGTCTCCACAGGGATGCCAGCAGGCTTTGGTACAGCTCAGACCTCGGGCTGGGGGCCAGAACTCCTCCAGTGCATATAGCGGACTGCATAGGAAAGGTTTTATGAAGTGTTCTGCCATTTTAAATATCGCATACAGTGAATTGGATTTTTTTTGTCAGTGCAGAGGAGCATCAGACTTGTTTTCTACCAGGACTGATTTCCCATAAGGGGCAAGTGGGGGGAGCGCGTAACAAAATCCAGCAGATGACGCTGTGGTGAAAAAAAGATCCATCCAACCATTTCTATAGCCAGAGGTGCACATGAAAATTTCGGAATGGTTCTCAAACGAGCACCCATTGTTGTTTGGTGCACGCTATCCCTGACCCTGCGACCTCACGGATGAATTTAAAGACTTAGCACACGCTTGGGCAAAGTACGGCACACGGGCCGCATCAGGCCCATCCACAGTCTCTGAGCGGCCCTCGTAGCCTTTTTGAGGTTCGCCTTAGAACATGCTCATGGCTGAGCTCAACTGAATTGAAAAGGTAACAAAGGGAGGAGCAATTCTTTTGATCCATGTTGTGTAGTCTGCTCGCTCGCTATTTCACTTTCAAAATGTATTTAAAAAAATCATACATTTTTAGAGATTGTCCGCTGCTTTTCAGTCAGTTTATTTTATAGTATTTAATACCTACTTAGTCTATTAATAATAGTGTTAAATGTGGTGAATGTTAGGGACAGTAGAAACAGGATACAACGCATTCAGTCTTGAATTAGTTTTCTTTTACTGCCTGTTTTAAATGTTTAAACCCAGAAAACTAGACACAAGTAGAAGAGAGATTGGACATGAGCTGTTGACTATCCGTTAATCAGGACAGATAGCACACACTGGACTGTATTTATTGTCGTCCCGCCATTTCCCAGTGGGCCACGCTCTCGAATCACTTGCTTATTCACAACAGTCACAGTCGGGATGCTTTGAGCACAATACGTGACCCAATAAGTGACCTAGAATGTAAGCGACTGGATTACAAAATGTGAGAAACTTTTTTTTTTTTTTTTTTTTCCACAAAGCTGCAGTGCAGATGTGTACATGAATTAGACACAGACTGTCTTTTCCCTGTGAATGAAATGTCTGCCTGTGTATTTATTCCAGTAGATTTCAGTGTACAAATGTTTCTTGTGAGCAGCATTGACGTAAAAGCTAAGGAGGAAACCAAAAGACAAGAAGCTTTCTGCATTGCCATATATTAACTATACGGTAGTACTTCATGATCGAATATGAAGCCAAAGGCCCATATGTGACAACCACACAATATAAGCTCTGGAATGCAGCATGCAAGAAGCGCAATGTGAAGTGATCGTGACATTTGTAAACAGTTAAGGACTTTTTACACTAGTGCAAAGCGTCGGTACAGCACACATCATAAGGCTAAGAGGAGAGCCACTTCCATATATTTTAAACAACACCCGAAGAACCACCTGCATGTACGTGGGAGCAGAATCAGAACAAACCAGACCAATAATAGCACAATCTGACGTACACAAAGGTGGAGAACCAACACAAACATGAGTAAGAAGCACATGCTACACTTGACACTTATAAAAGCACACTTTGGTTTGTAGTCACGCTCTATGAAGCCAGCTCCACAGGCCCCTCCTCCTCGCCATCCGCACGGTTGGCACGGATCTCCATCAGCGTACGGGCGAAGCGTGTCCAGTCGTCACTGTGGGCCACTGACAGCTGGGCAAAACGTCATATAATGGAATTCATTGCAAACATTGAACGTCTAACATCTCCAATTGATATAAATCCAGTACGAGAACTCTCTAAAAGATGTTTGTCACTTCATACATGATGATGTTTTCATGGTGCTGTAAAACTGGTTTGTATGAGGAAATAATAATAATAATTATCCTTGACAATGCACAATAAATAATTGTTATATTTTATTTTGAAAACCTTGTAAATAATTGGACACATTTGTAATCACTCTCTTCAATAGTCTCTATAAAAGTGCTTCATACTTGTCCAGCGGTACCTTGCCATATAAGTATGACAATATTTCTTTTCATGTTGTTTCTTCATGTCATACCGCACAACGAGTGCATGCTAAAATGAGCTGTGCTCAAATTAAGTGGAGCTAAAGCGCTGACAAAAAGCCGGACTGCTAACACGGGGGTACTCGGCTGCTTTGCGGCGATGGCGAGGTCACGTGGAGGCTATTTACAAGGACTTGAAGGAAAAAAAAGGAGAAGGGGGATCAAACACACGCATCCGTAACACTTCTGACATTTGGGTAAACACGCAGGGCGAACAGACCGAAAGTGATCCGTTGCGGTGTTTGTGGAGGTTTTTTACTGTAGCGTAAAGTACTTGATATTTTGAGTTCATTGTGCACGTCTTTCACCAGAAGACTGAACACACATGAACCATCACAAGAGTCCGGCGTGGACAGCAAACACGCAGCGAAAGCTCCATGAAGTCACCTATATGTAATTTACCACTTTGTCTTTCACCATATGTTGGCATCGTGATGTGTCATTAAACAAAGCGCAACTTGCAATTTACCACTAAAAACTTCTCCAGACGAAAGTATTGGGACGTCACAGCTGGCTACAGGACGAGAACAGCTTCCACTCTTCTGGCAAGGCTTTGTATAAGAATCCGGAGGTTTTTTTGTTGGAATTGTTGTCGCTTCGATTAGATTCCCAAGAACATTTGTGAGGTTAGAAATCACGAGCGCATGAGAATGATTGACACCTCATCAGTCACTCCTTCTGCCTCTGACTGGCTGTTTTTCCTCGGTCGCAGTGATTTCTTAAAAATCAAAGAAGAGGTACAAGATCAAGCCAGAGAGGGCTGATTGTTTTGTTTTTCCAACTTAAGCTCATAGTGACAAAAAATAACAAAAAGTGATTTTGTGGGAAAATGACCAACTTCCCTTTAATGTTAATAATGTATCTTTGTTCATCTATTTATGCCAGTGACGTATAGTGAAAGGTAGAACAATTCAATGCTCTTCATTTAGTTTTCAGAATGTACATAATAAACCTGTGTATCCACTTTTTGTGACATTTTAGTTTGGTGCTTTGCTCTATTTTTCTAATGTAAACTATGGCTTGGCTCAATAAATGTTGGGAAACGCTGCACTAGGGAACAAAATTGATTCAGGGTTTTGTCCATATATGAAATTGAAATACCTCTCCAGTATCGTAGACCCACACTCGGCCCTCCGAGTCGCCCACGGCCACTTCCTTCCCTCCAGGTGACCAGCGCACTCTGTTGAGGGCCGACGCGCCTTCAATGGTCACACTGGCTGTTGGTACCTAGCAGACAGACATTTTGCAACCATCAGCTTTACACATGAATGAGATTCTAATGAAGACGATTACGCTTATACGTTCTTTTTGGAAAAGCGCGGCTTGGATCGCACCTTTCAAATGCCAGGAAACCATCTGAAGGCTTTCCATATAAAGTGTTCCTGACATGTGGCAGGCAAGTCTGACATGTCACCAGTGGAGACAAGGGGCCTTGGCATCGTGTCGCCTCACACACACACACACACACACACAGAGCGCTACCGCTGCTGCTGCATCTGCCACTGAGTATTTAAAGCGGCACTAACCACAGACTGGCTGCCATTAGCCTGCTTAAGTCCACAGCTCAGCCCAACCAGATCGGAAAAGAGCACTTTTAATTGACTCTATATAAATGTGTGTGCGCGCGTGTGAGAGAGTGTGTAAATATCTGCTGGAAATGAGAACCAGGCGCTCCGCACTTCTCCGTTAATGTTATTATGACTGTGTGTTTTTAATATGATGCTAACAATGGAAGTCTGTTGCCATTAGACTGTGTGTATGTGTGTGTGTAACTTCTGTATATTCGTTGGTGTGTGTGAGCAAATGTTTCTCATAAAGCACATTGTTAGGCGAGTTAGGCCGTCTGTAATGAACTCTTCCTCTGTCAAAGAAAAGGCCCCTGTTGAGGGACCCATGGGAAAGCCGTCATCTGTGCGCCTTCTGCAGACGATCACCCAGCCATCGTGATCACGTCATTGCGCTTGCAGAGTTCAAATCGATAACGATCGACGGGAGACATAAGACACCTTTTTAAATTAAGGAGCAGTAAAAGTAGTCACTGTATGACATGGAGAAGCATGTGTGCCAAGATGTTGTTTCTATGGTAACCCAGAGAGAGGAAGACTCTTTTATCTCTGCTTTTAGCTGGGTAATCCACCCTGCTATGACAAAGGATGTTTTTTCCCTTAGAAGTTTGAATTATTCACCAAAGAGATGTACCACATCCTCATTTACGCTTCACAGAAGAAATAGGGAACTAAGATTATAGGATTAAAATAGCATAGCAAGCACTAACCAGGGATCAAACTTCACATTCCGAATGTTGAAGACTCAACATTGTCCATAGATTTGATTGTGAGTTGTTTGTTTACATGTGCCCTGCAGTTGGCTTGCGACCAGTCCAGGGTGCAAGCGTACCTTTCGCCCAAAGTCAGCTCAGATGGGCTCCAGCTTACCATATGCATATCCACACTAAGCTCACCTGCTACTTCTTGACTCCTGAACTTCTTCTACTGTTGTATTTTGGCTGTAATTTGAGGACGAGGGGCTGTCTGTTCTCATGCTTGAGCTGAGGTCGCGTGAATGTTGTACAGCGGTTTGTAGGAATGTTGGGAGGGAGCCGGGGCGAGTGGATGTCACCCGCCGTGATTTAGAGCGAGGGCTTGTGGGAAACGCCCACGGGGCGACGAGGGCGGGGAGCGCTCGGGTGTTTGGTTGTGCGGTCCAGGTCGAGGCGTAGCGACGGGCCCTCAGGACACACGTCAACAGAGAGAAAACACACCCGTGATGACCTCCGGTCAGCCATCCATCATGGAAAATACACACACCTCCGTGTCGTTGTTGAGGTTCCACAGGTCGAGGCGGCCCATGCCGTCCACAGATGCAAAGATCGCAGGGTGCACAGGCGACCACATGACATCATAGACGTAGTCGGCGTTGTCCTCAAAAGAGTAGAGAGGCTTGTTTTGCTGAAAGAGATCAGAAGATGTTTATGATGCTGCGAAACAGCTGTAGAGAAAAAGAGTGAGTGTTCAGGGTGAGAGTATTTGACTGGCTTTAAACAGAGCCCCCCCACTCCCAAAAAAAAAGGAACGCAAGAGAGAACGGAGAGAGGGAGTGAGCGAGCTTCAGACAGAGTGGCGCTGCCTCAGCCTTGGGGCCTGTCTGGGTGCACAGCCTAATTAAAAAGCCTCGCACATTCACACAGCACCATAAAACCGCTGGGAGAGATGAAAGGGAGGGCCCCTCCACAAGGTGTACCGTAACCTCAACGCAACAGCTGTCTGAAAGAGAGATGGAAAGAAGTGGCGAATGGGGAGGAAAAAAACATGCATCGGGGAGGATGCTCCCATGATACAGACCCAGAACAGTTAGGACACTGGAAATAAAAGAAGAATATTTGAAATTCCTATTTTTCCTAAGCACAAAAGACAATTGTTGTAGCGTGGTTTTAACAATCCAATTAAAGCGCTTTCAAAAAGCGCTAAATATGACCACTTTAGTAGTTTGCAATATTTCCATATATTTGGCAGAAATATATTTATACTATATACTACATTAAATAAGATTTCAGCTTGCATTTATTAATGCAAACTACCTAAATCAGTGGTTCTCAAACGTTTTGGGTCCAGGAACCACCTCATAATCTTAACGCCAATAATACATAATTACTCTGTGGGCCGGCCCCCAAATGCCATGGGAACAAAAATATGAATCAACGAGACCTATGGTCAATGAAGATCCCTGCCACTTTTCCTCTTCAGCGCCAAAAATTGCATCCACAATTCCCAGAAAATGACGTGAAATGTGAACTCATCAGCACAGCTTTACACTTTCCATGAATTCCATCTTAGAAAAGCTTGTAAGGATAGTCAGTGCTTTCCTGGATTTTGTTGATACATGTCTTCTGCCTGTAGTCGCTTAGCGGTTTAGTGTTTCACTGGGTTCAGTTCCTACTCAGTGACAGTGTGAATGTGAGAATGAATGGTTGCCCATGTCTATAAGTGCTCTGCGACTGACTGGCTGCCAATCCGGGGTGTAGACCGCCTTGTAACCAAAGTCAGCTGTGAAAAGCTCCACCTCCCGGCAACCCTGAAAAAGCCAAGTGGTATAGAAGATGGTTGGATGGACGTGTTTTGCCTGTCCAGGCAAGGAAGCTTGTTTACTGATGACAGTGTAGGAGATTTTGGCCTGCTGATGGAGTGAAGCGTTGATGAATATTTGGTCTTAAAATAAAGGCAAAACATCATTTAACAGATCATTGTTTACTGACAATGAAAAGTAAACTATCATTTTGGTGTTTTATATGGTTTTAGAGAGTTTACACGTAATCATAAAATGCGACTGAAGCCATCTGGTGCCACTTGTGAAGCAACCACCTCTCCTGTATTAATCAATTAATTTGTTTTGAAACAGTTTCATAAATATACGTCAGTGTCAATCTTTCTGTTTTCCATCAACCCTCAGTAAAGATCACCCGACCTGATAGAAGAGCTTACGCGGCACAATAACACGTCATCAATCCATTCACTCACTGAAGACGTTGGCCAAAAGAGTTCATGTTATGCAAAAATCGTCTTCCTCGTCAGCTGCCTTTGACAATTTCAGGCTCCAAATGTTTATATTAACCACAGCATTTGAACAGCGTAATGTAAAAAGCATTAGCGGACTGCTTTTTGGAGACCCTCTTGAACGTCGACCTGAATGTGCGGTTGCGTGTCGTACTTTAGTTTGTGAAGGCTATGATTGGTGGGTGGAAGGTAAACCCTGAGGGATTTTTAGGTAAGCAGAGGGAGCCTGCTTGAGTTATGTAAAGGCGCACACACACACACACACACAGGTTTAGGTATTCCGCATGCCCACATACAAATATGGATGGGATACGAGGCAAAAACGCATTCCTGCGGTGCCCCTCAGAAGGGAAGGGAATTCCCAAATTTGGAGACATACAGTAACACAACTCTCTTGATGGAAATCTGCAGAATATAATCAATGTTTTTCTTCTGCGATCATTCACGTACCATGCAATATTTCTACCACGTAAGAGTTTGCATCACTTTCCACCACTAACCATTGTAGTTTTTAAAGTGGCTTCAGTTTTTTCCCCCTCCCTTTGCTACCCACAAAACCAACCCACTTCACTATTTCCACTCCTTTCTCTTGCTTTTCAGGAAGTAATGTCATCGATAGCTCTTAACTTGCTTAAATGAAAGTTTCTTCTCAAGTTAGAAGTTATAACCACACTATCAAACGCTATGTTGCTAAAAGGAAGGTTGTGCCTCCATAGAATGTGACAAACGTTGGCAGTACACCAGCGCTTCAGTGGCTATAGCACACAAATACCCACCTTAGTGCTCCAAAGTTTGACCGTCCAGTCGAAGGAGGAAGTGACGAAAAGGTGAGAAAAGTCCACGGTGCCCACCGCATTGTGACAGCTGATCCCTGTCACGGGCCCCTGGTGGCCCTCGAACATCTCACAGATCCCTGCCTTGCTAAAAGGACCACAGTGGTTACACTCAAAACTACAACACCCACCTGTTGTGATCTTGTGGGCTGGTATACAACGAACAAAACAAATAACTGCAACACTTGTTTTTGCTTCCATTTTTCATGAGATGACTCACAAATTTGTCTAAACCTGTGTTAGCGAGCACTTCTGCTTCAGGCGCCCACAATAAAAGGCCATTCTATAATGTGCATAAATGTGCTTTGCGTCCACCAATTGTCTATGATACTCAACTCAACTGACAACTCAGCTGAACTGTTGACTGTCTTTTAAATGGCATCGCATCGATAAGAACAGACAGCGAAGAAAGTGAGAATTTTTGCCCAATTTTTTTTTCTTTTGCATAATTGTTGGAAAGTCCTTTTTACAAACACACCAAATTTGACTGCTAACTTTTGTCCAACTTGATATTAAGTATTCCCCTGGTTCACTCAGAGGGTTACATTAAATAGAGGGAATATTTTTTTTCCTCAATGAGAAACACTTAGAAGTTAAAAACATTTGAAACACTCACATCTTGTGTGTGTGTGTGTGTGTGTGTGTGTGTGTACACCAACCTGCCGTGCCTGGATGCAGTATACACAGTGCCCTCCTCACTACCCACTACATAGTTGTTAACGTCACCTGTAGGGAACGCCATGGCGGTCACTGCCACTGGTTTGGATTTATTGTACACCAGTTCCATACTCTCCTACACACACACACACACACAAATTGTATACATAAAATCCCCCAAACAATGCAAAACACTACATAAATCATGCATGTATGCATCTGTCCAGCTTGTCTGTTAATTTATTTGATATTATGGAATGGTGTGTTGTGTACCTGAGGCTGAGAGAGCATGTCCAGACTCCAGGAGCACATCCTTCCGTCTGTAGACACGGTGATCAGGTTGTTGGCATTCTGGGTGCCAACCACGTTCACACAGTACACGGGGTGCTACACACAAGGAACACACACAAAGCTAGATTTTATGTTCACCAAAAAAATAATCTGCATATTTATAATAATTCATCATGCATGAAAATGTATATAAATAAGACCATAGTTATAAAATGTATCGAACTTTTTCTCGCAAAGAAAAGTTGGTTGTGCTGATGTTCCTTTTTACATTAATTTCAGGAACAATGTAAATCTGTGTCAAAAAATGTGCCAATAATCTTTGTGGTCAGGGATGACATCCCTTAGAAAAAAAAACCACACACACACACACAAAAAAACTATCCTTTACTGAGAATCTCTCCCCTTACAGTCATGACATCATTCTGTACTTGGTAGGTGTAGCAGGCTCACATGTTCAATGCACAATTTCCTTTAAATGGACTCTACATCTGGTTACATGTGCTGCTCTGCAAATCCACAGGAGTGTGTGAAACCGTAATGTCATTACTGGCTAGTAATTGATTTGTGTCCTGGGTCACACAAAGAATCATTTCAGCAATCAGCACCATGCTAAGCCGCCCGCTCTCGCTGAATGGAGAGGACATAAGCGAAGGCCTCATTATTCAGCAGCCACTTTAAGGCAACAGTGTGATCGGCATGGCGTGTGTATGTGTAGCTGTGATTATATATGACTCTTGTCCTTATGATGTTGCCAGTGTACAGTACGGCATTTGGGGTCAGACATTTAATGAGGCTCAGAGAATGTAGAGGAGCATCTGAAGTATCTGTTAAGTCAAGAATTTGACTGGGTCACTTGTGTTTGTGATTCTATTGTGAGAGGTTTTTGGGTCAACGTGGAATTGAAAACATATTTTAATAATATATACTAATGCCAAATGTAGTGTGGTTCGGCAATACTGTGGCATAGTGGTTAGCACAGTTCTGAGGTCTGGGGTTCGAATCTGGGCTCCCGCCTTCCTGTGAGGAGTTTCATGTTCTTCCTGTGCTTGCGTAGTTTTTTGTTTTGTTTCGTTTTTTTCCTGGGTACTCGAGCTTCCGCCCGCATTTCAAAAACATTCATGTTAGGTTCATTGAAGACTAAATCAGGGGTGGGTGAATGTTGGTGCTTCAAAGCCACATTCGATTTTGGACAGGTTGTCGATGAGGTTAAACATTTTTATGGAAAATATGTACAATCATTTATTTCAACAAAAAAATAATAATAATGCATTTTTATGTTTCAATTGGAATATTCATAATGAATTTAAAGAAAAAAAATGGACCAATTATTTTATAAGATAAACCAAAGTGTTAAATGTGCCTGTATATCAGAAAAATATTATTTTACTAATATTATTAATTTTATAATAATAAATTATTCAATAGATTATTTAATAAGATACATTTTAAAAAAGTGAATACAATTTAGGTAACCAATGTTTGGTAAAAAAAAAAAAACGGCTAAAATAATGCAACAAATATTACAGGATCATTTAAATGCTCCGTAGGACGGAGTAAAGAACAGAGAGGGCCACGTGGCCTTTTTGCAACAAAAACACCAGAAACCTATGATTAGCTTGTTAGAATTAGTTCATATTATCTACATAAAAATAAAAACAAGTAATAAAATATGAATCTATTTTGTGTGAAAATCAAATAATCCATCCTTCCATTTTCTATACCACTTATCCTCATTTGGGTCGCTGGTGAGTCCTTGCTGACTTTGGGCAAGAGGTGGGGTACACCCTGGACTGGTCACCATCTGATCCCAGGGCACACACTGACAAGCAACCATTTACACCTATGGACAATTCAGTCTTCAATTCACCTAATATAAAACACTTTTGGAATGCGGGAGGAAGCCGACGTACAGTACGTGGAGAAAACCCACGCAAGCAGAACATGGAATCTCCAGAAAGAAAAGAGCTAAGATTCGAATCCAGAATCTCTCGACTGTCAAGCAGACGTGCAAGCCACTATACCAACATGCTTCCAAATCTAATAATCATTCATTTAATTGGGGGGGGGGGAAAGACTCACAGTGTGCGCAGCAGCCGACAGGGGTGTCCTCTGGACTGGGGTCCGCCTGTGACTGCGGTTGTCCCACAGGACGATCTGCCCCGAGTAAGTCCCCCCCACCACAAGGTTGGGATGAAATCTGGCGAAACCCACCGACACCACTGGAGACTGCGGACAGGGAGGAGGAGCGGGGGGGGGGGGGGGGGGGGGGGGGGAGTGAGATAACGGCACGTTATTGTGAGAAATGGTGAAGAAAAAGTCGCTTTATAAAAGGAACAATAGCCGTGGTTCACAGACGTTTTACACTAAGTGCACGAAAAAAAATACTTAGCTCTCCAAGTAACATGTACTTCAATAATGATTTCATTAAAATGTATTGCTCATACAATTTGAGTAAATATTGTACCTGTACAAACCGTTCCTAAAGATTAAATGCAAATGTATTGTACTTGAATGTTAAATACAACTGAACTGTACTTAGGCTGCTTCCGCTATTGCACAGGTCTCAAACCTATGGCCCGGGGGCCAGATCCGGACCGCCGCATCATTTTATGTGGCCCACAAAAGCAAATCAAGTGCGTCAACTCTGTTTCTTGCAAAAATATCAAAATTGCAGATTGGCTTCACTTTTAATAGTATTAAGATATGGCAAGCAATTTTTTTGTTGGAAATCCCCCTTTTATATTGAATAATAGTTGAAAATTGTTGAAAATCAGTATATATTAAAAAAAGAATCTGTCCATTTTTGCCAGTTTGAAAAAGGCTTATATCGGCCGATTAAATCGGTCGGGCCCTACTTTTGATATATCCATCCATCCATTTTCTGAGCCGCTTCTCCTCACTAGGGTCGCGGGCGTGCTGGAGCCTATCCCAGCTGTCATCGGGCAGGAGGCGGGGTACACCCTGAACTGGTTGCCAGCCAATCGCAGGGCACATAGAAACAAACAACCATTCGCACTCACAGTCACGCCTACGGGCAATTTAGAGTCTCCAATTCATGCATGTTTTTGGGATGTGGGAGGAAACCGGAGTGCCCGGAGAAAACCCACGCAGGCACGGGGAGAACATGCAAACTCCACACAGGCGGGTCCCGGGGATTGAACCCGGGTCCTCAGAACTGTGAGGCTGACGCTCTAACCAGTCGGCCACCGTGCCGCCCTTTTGATATATAACATTTAAATTAATGCAATGACAGATAATTGTGATCAAAGACATTTCTTTCTTATTCACACACATAGTGATTCGGCGATGAAACAAAACCCAGTGTAGCGGCAAATACTGTGGAAGTGGACATACTCGATGTCAGAATCGGTGGCTGGTATTGGTAGCCTTCAGGAGGCTGGTATCACCCCTATACCAATACCTGGTATTGGTACTTGCCCGTCCCTAGTTCACCGTCATATGTATATTTAATTTAATTGTATATTCAAGTCAGTGATTCATTCGTACGTACCACTAGGGAGAGCCCACCAGTGGTTGGTCAGCTTGGTGAGTCCTGATATGAACCAGAGAAGTGTAACGCAAGTTGTAGCGTGAGTGAGGAGGAACGATGGAGGCTTCGCGCTGGGTGGCAGACATGACGAGACAAGACGGGAGGCGAGGGAGACGATGAGTTTGGCCGTGCCGAGGAGAGGAGAGAAGGGGTGACGCTAAGGCGGAGACCGGACAAAGAGGGGAATTGTAGTCCTCTTTCCCCTCAGCCGTTTCACATTACAGCATCAAAACCCCAGCAGCCACTGGAGCGCTCACTGTAGCCTCCATCATGACAAGCGCGCCCTAACCCCCACTCCCTCAAAGACACACGCACACATACACACCCTCCCAATGCTGTGTTTATTGCGTTTGGGTTCCTCTTCACTGCTTTTCCCCTTCAGGCTTCTGCATCCTCTAGCCAACACTCCCTGACCCATAGCCACTGTTGTATCTATTCTTAGGAAAAAAACACTGCAGCATTGCACGCTTATACATTCATCCCGCCATGCCGTAATTCAACATATTCATGAAATAATAAAGCCCAGCAAACTGGAAATACCAGAATATACTAACAAAGCAATTGCCAAAAATCTACAGAATTTCTTGCAAAAACACTCTTATCTTCAGTATACACATTAATTAGAGTAGGACTAAAACAAATTACAATTAGTCTTATGTGATTTTCATTCAATGGAATGAATTCAATAAATAGAAGAATGTGTTCATCACATTTACTGTAGTTAAATCCCAGTTTCAAACCATAAAACAGCTTCAAATGTTGGCTATATCCATCCTGCCGTCTCTCTATCCCGACCACTGAGCCATGTGCAAACCAGCCGACTCCAAACCCAAGTACATTTTGTAAAGGAGACTGGAAAAGAAACCAGAAGGAAAGCAAACACTCTTTCTCTCTTTTTATGGTTTCTTCTGAAGAGTCCTGGCTTCCAGAGGAATGGCGCGGGAGTTGCCTCAGATGTCAAGACTCAAAATAAACTCAACTTCTGTGGTGAAAATAAAGTTCCTCATAAGCCGGCAAGGAGGCCCTCTCTGAAAAGTTTATTTATACAGTTCGATAAGGAAGGGATATGGCTATATTGACGGCACAACCGGAGTACAACCAGTTGCGAGCTATTATTGAAATCGAAATGTTATAAATGTTACGGCTACTGTTGCGGCTTTACATATCAAGTGCGATAATAGTTAACATCAAATGGATGCACTCTATAACCCCAACTCAACAATTGGTAATGATTTAAAAGCAAAAGAAAAAAAAGCTACACGTGCAGAGCTGAAATATACTGTAGACGCTTTCCTCCTTAACAATTACACTTATCAACATCCAGATTTGAGCTAAGCTGCGGTTGTCTGTCTGGTTGCTGTTTGATGTCTACAATGACTCCATCATAAAAGTCAAGTCTTCCCCATGGAGACAAACTCACCACAACAACAATCATTGTCTTTGTTTTAAGGACTGTGACCAGTTTCCAAGGCTAAAAGGGACCACTGAGTCCTCTCATGCGTCAGTGGCCCACTATATCTAAAATCTCGGTTATCAGAAGGATAATTAAGGATTTGTCGAGATTTCAAGCTGAAACACATTTGACATAAATCTGTAAATCTGAAACTAAGTAAAAACGGGACATTGTTTGATTCACAGCGATAGCCTCAAAAGGTTGTGCAATAAAATATTACATAAACTGTACCATCATTCTCGTCCTTTTTTCAAAAATAGAAATATGATCCAGTGTGGCGAGTAACAAAAAAGCTAAACCAAATAAAACAACTCCTTTTTTTTGTTTTTTGCGCCATATGTTCATTCAACTTCAACTAAAATTTAAAATCCCATATTTTCATTTATCACAAAGTTATGAGAAAAAACTTGACATTAGTAAACATTCTCCCTTCTAAGCTTCAAACCAAATCTCACATCATCACATACATTTTGGAGTTGTAAACACTTCATATGTACGGCATGTGAAACGATCCATTTGTCCCACATGATTAGCCCGTTGGTGATTTAAATGTTGGATGACACTTTAAAGTGGATTCACAATTCCACCATTGTCATGTGGGAAATGATGAATGACTGAAGTTTAAAGATGTTATGTCGCCTTCAAATTCCTTTCATTTTATCAGCTTTTTTTTTTTCTTCCACTAATGGTTTGAAAACATAATTTGCATCAATTAGCATGCATGTATTTTACAGTGTATTATTTTAAAATAAGCAAATCATTCACCTTCAACTCCTACATTGATTTCTATTCATACATCTGGACACCCCAGCAGCACATCTGTCTAAATAACACCTGAATAACCCTCACATGTGATTGCTTGGCCAAATCAGGCCTGACATTTTTTTTTTTTTTTTTTTTTTTCAAGCACCATGTGGCCCTCGTGGGTGATTCTCATCTCACGCAGCCCCCCCCTCCACATCAACCTTTGACAGACAGGATGTGAAGGTTGAGGGGAGGGTGACAGGTTGCAGGGTAGCAGCAAAAGTCATGGCCCTATATGTTAAACTTGAGAGGAATTGTAATTTTACCGGAAGACTGTAAAATAAATAAATAAATAAATAAATAAATAAATAAATAAATAATAATGACACCCAACAGAGTATCTGCTACCGGCCACTTAGGCTCACAAGTGCTTCTGACAGCCCTTATTATATTAACGGGAAGTGTTCTGTTAATGATAATACGCACGTGGCAGGCTATGATGAAAGATAGCACCCAGTGAAGGATTAGGGAAAAATAAAGCAATGAAAAGATCCGTCCCTCTTTTGTTGCCTGTATCCTCAGGTAAAAAAAAAAAAAAAAAAAAAACTGCCTCTGAAGTCAGCTTGCAGAGATGGAGCAAGAGTGCGAGAGGGAAGAGAAGTGAAGTGGCGGCCTGCACACAGTAGATAAGTAGATCCACACCTCCCTTCTTACCACACTCATCTGGTTTCCACTCTGCCATATCAGGACCAGATGGATATGTCTTCTTCTGAATCCCACCTCCCCTGACTTCGCTAGTTTATGACACCCCACAGATTTTGTCACTCTGCGGTTTTCAGCAAGAAAAGAGAAAATAGCAACCGCAGTCTCTATTTCACCAGGCGGAGAATACAAACTTTAAAAGGCTTCTCTACAAGGGTTCCTTTGCCTTTATTTCACATCATTCTTTTGTTTGTTGCCACACACTACGATTTAATAGTACTGCTCAGTGGCATGAAAAAAATATATTTATATTGGTAGGCTGCATACTGTACCAGGAAAACAACATCACTCTCTCCTATCTGAGCCCAAGTCCTCTCCTAACTGCAATGGCCGCACAAACATCGTTCATTATTTGTGTAGCAAGATAGAGCGACAGTATTTTGCCTGGTCACATCGTATGCGTGTGTGGCCGCTTGTTTGTGTAGGCACAATTCATAGGGCTCAATCATGACTGTACCTTAGGCAAACAAAAGTTTGAATATTGCCGTAGCACCCTTGCGTGTTGTGTGTTATCATCAGGGCTGCTGCTGGAAATTGTCCTTAATTTGTCCAAGGTATTATTTATGAATTGGAAAATATATCCTATGACAGCGACATACTGTATAGTGAAAGGCAGAACAATTACAATAAATGCTCTTCCAAGATGTCAAATATGGCGTCCCCTGTTGCCATTCATAAAAAAATATGTCATGGAGGGCTTCCTATGAAGATATCAGCTCTGTGTTCAATTAAACAGGCCCAGATTTCACACTGAGTAAGTACATTTTTGAGTATGTTGAAACAAGATAATCATTATTTCAGTATTTTTCTTTGGTGGTGTGCCTTGAGATTTTTCTTACATAATGGATGCCTCGGCTCAGTAAAGGCTGGGAAACCGAAGTAAACCAAATCCCACTTGGTCCTCCATCATGGCTACGCAGATGTTATTGGCCTTTTTCATTTTTTTCTCTCTCTGTTTCCTCCTCATCACTACTTATGTTAAAAGACGCATGGGGAGATGTGAAGCATGTAGGCATTAATACAAGAAAAAAAAAGAGACTGAATTTGATAGACTATGACAGTAGCAATGGGGGTTGTTATAGGGAGCCGTGTGGTTTTGGGGTATAGGTTCAGCATTGGTTTTAAGTCAAACGGATCCTTTAATGTGGAGTGACTTTGCTCACTTTAGAGGCTCGTGTCGAGTTACAAGATTGTACCTAACTGGGATGGATTCCATGGCATGGTACAACCAGCAATTGGCAGCCGAAACGACACATAACACAGTAATCACCTAAAGTACGATAACTCTCAGAAATAAGCAATATTGTTGCCATATAAGACTGTTGCGTACGGCAGGCAATTGTAATACTTTAGTGTTGAGTCCCATTATCTGAATCTTCATCAGAATTGAGTACCGGTTCTTCTTTAGTGCACCACCCATCCACAACGTTTTGTGGAAATTGGTTGTGCAGTTTTTGTGTTATCCAGCTAATAAACAAATCAACAGCGATCAAAACAATCACGCACACCTTCATGCGTTGTGGGGAGAGCCTAAAAAACATTATTATTATAATAATATTAAAATCTTTTATGGTCCGACTAGCTGCCTCCCTAAAATAGAGCACTAAATTAGATCAACACCTCAACTAGCGATTATTTTGATTTTCAATTAATCTGCCGATTATTTTCTCGATTCATAACTGAATCAAAAAACATTTCATTTCCATCCCTTTATTCAAAAACAAGACATTATTTGAAATTAACAATGAAAATGCACTAACTGAAGTTGATTATGATTAAGTTACTGGTTTATTGTGTAATATGTCAGAAAATGGGCAAAAATGTTGATCATTATTTTCCAAAGTAAAAGCAGATGTTTTTTTGTAAATAAACAAACATAATCACTCTGCTTCCACGGAGGACTACAGAAATCTTAGAATATTAGCTGTTGAGAGGCTAAAGGTCTGAGAATTTGGACAATTTTAAGTTAAACAAGATCTCTAAATGATGAAGCGACTATCAAAATAGTTATCGATTAATTTGATCATTGCTTAGTTGTCGATTAATCGTTTAATTTTTTCCACTTCTAACCTCAATATAAACCCCACACCAAGACAACTATGAGACATACTAAATTGCATCAAAACCAAGCAAGAGTTTTAGCACAAGCAGAACCAGGCTAGACTGTTTTTGCATTTCTGTGCCCATCCACTGCCTGCGCAGGAAATATCGAAGACTGACCTCACCAAAACCTCTTCTGAAACATTAAACCGTCTGTAAGCCTAAAACAATAAAGCCCCCACTGCACCAGACCTCAACCACAAACCCCAACGACTCAGCACTGTCTTTCTTTTGTATCAAACCCCCGCACATTTATAGATTTCAGCCATCTACCTATCCTTACACTAGATGAGAAATCCTTTTGTGGGCAAGTCTGGGTAAACAAAAATGGCTGAAATACCACTAAAGCTTCTCTCTGGGCTTGCCAACCCCAACAGAGACGGCCTGCCAAACGAAACCACGCATACGCCTATGCGTGTACTGCATGCATACAGTAAACAGTAGGTTTGTTTGATCAGGGATGCATGCATGTGAGAGATTTGTTCCTCTCTTCCTTTTAGTTAAAGGGGGGTGTGGAGTGCAACTAGAGTAAGAGAGCGAAAGGGAGGCTTCGGAGCACCCTGTGGTTTGGGGGGGTAAAATGGCAGAAAATGCTCATACATTAAAATACATTTAATGTACAGTTTTAGCTGTAGACGCCTGGCCCTGCTCGCAAAAAGGGCCTGGGCAACCTTTTACCTACCAGTGGCCACCAGTCACCAGGGGGTCATGCTAAATATATGGCAATTTTGGCACAGATTTTTGCCAAAAGGAAAACAACAAAAACTTTTTGCTTTATGGGCCACAAAAAAATTGTTGGGCACGAACTGGCAGGTATATATACCTGTGTAACTCATTTCTGTTTGTGTAAGCATTCCTGTGGCTCATTGTCTAAAATGAAACATTAAAACAAGCTTTTATATCAGACAGCAAATATAGTCCGGGTAGCATTATCATGCACTGTTTTTTAGTATTTGTACATAATGGCCCCATTACATGGCCACATATTGTTTCTAAATATCTGTCAAATCTAAATGGACTTGCAAAGTACGCTGTTGATGCATTCCGAAATACAAAACATATTTGTATATAAATCTGAATGGAACAAGATGCAGGCCTATAGTCCATCCATAAAACCACATACAGTAGATTATAGCAGCAATATAAATTACAGAGCATTGAAACAACGAAATGTTTAATGACGTGTGGGAGTAGACTGCATAACTTCACGGTGAAACATTTGCATGCAGCGTGCAGTCCGCAAGGGATGAAGAAAAAATATGAATACGTGTGTGCATTTGTAACATATTCAAAGCAATGAGATCAATGCCTGTGACATTGATACTTTTACAGATTATTTCCATATTGACACTCGTGTAGTTGAGGCAAGCGTCGTAATTGGGAAACACAGGAGTGCTCAAATCAGACCCTGCATCAGTCTGGGTGGGCCAACACTCACATATGTGGTGGCGTCGGATTAGGAAGTGGTAGGCCACATCATTTTACTACCGAGAAGTTTCTGGAAGGTTTCGTCTGTCTCCTGGGAGATGTGAAGCCCCCCCACACCCACTCATCAACCTAGCGTCTCTCGTTTTCACAGTGTCACTTGCTATTAGCATCATACCTGTCAATGACTTTCCCACCAGAAAGAAAAGTTTCCTCTATTAAAACTGCCCTCCACCCGTGTACTCAGCTGTTGAGGATAATGATTTTTATTATTTTTTTCCTTTAATGTATTTCATAGCCTACAGATCTGGTAGTTGTTCTAGTTGAAGTAGTCAACGACTTTCTTCCAAGCGTAACCCTCATTATTATTATTATTACACTTTGCAATACGGATTAAAACATTGGACCCCCATAAAATTGCTATAGTATCACACTAAAGTAAAAAAAAAAAAAAAAGTCTTTATTTTACAAATTAGTAACTTGTTTATCAAATATGTTACAGTTATCATTATATTTATAATAATGATTTGACGATGTATTCACTTTTTTTTTTTTTTTTTTGGGCAATATCCTCACTAGTTTGCTGATTGGCTTGGAGAATATTCTGCTGCCAAATATTCAGGTAATTCCCCAAAAAAGGATTTCTCGCCGTATTATGGGCTACAAGAGAGCAGTGGAGCTGTTACCTGACAGTGAAAGATGTACTCTGGTGTGGCCTTTTTGAATTTGATGTTCCAAACCAGGGCAACACCGTCCGGTTCGTGGGGAGCATCTTCGTTGTTGTTGTAAGAGGCAACAAGCAACTCAGGATACTGAGATAAAGACAACACAGAGGATTAATACCTGACATGGTTTTAATTGAAAATGATAAGAGACGAGGCTGACGGGCTCACCTGAGGGGACCAGTCAAGACAGGTGACAACACGATGTTTTGACCAGTGTTCATCATAGAAAAGTCGAGTGAAGGACAAACTGGAGCCTCCAGCCACGTCTCTGGGAACACACAACATGAAATTCCATGAGACAAAATGCCTTTACTACAACGAGCGTCTACGTGCACAAATAAGAGCTAATCAATGCGACTCCATGCCCACCCTTCCTTGTCCTCCAGGGCTCGACCGGTGTAGTCGAAGAAGATATCGCCGCTTTCGGCCAGAGCTCTTTCCATCACCCGGATGCTGCAGTCGAAGAAATTCTGGAACTCAGACGAGTGTAGTATTTGCTGCCTCTCCTCCTCCGTCAGCTCCCGCAGCACAGGGAAAGAGCCTGCTGGTAGGAACAATTTAAATTCCGTTATTTTCAATATTGATGAGCTAGATTTTTTTTTTTTTTAGAAATGTAGTAAAGGATCACGTTTTTTGTTGGAATAAAAATATATTTTAATCCTTATTTTAACATCTTTAACTCTAGACAATAATCAGAATGGCATGTTTACTTAGTAACAAAATGCTTCATCACATAAAAGGACACCAGTAGAAAGAAACTAAAGCCGTCATGGCTTCCTGCAAGTGTATCAGCTTTGTGTTCAACTAAACAGGCCCGGATTTCATACTGTGTATGTAGACTGTGTATGTGAATAAATTGAGACAAATGCATCATTATTTCAGTATATATAACAGTGCTTTTTGTGACATGTTTGTTTGGTGGTGTGGTGTGGTGTGCGATCCTTTGAATGTAAAATATGTGCCTTGGCTCACTTAAGGTTGGGAAACACTGCATTACAAAATATGACAAGTGAAAAACACATCAGGCCCTGTTAACGTCAACTGCATCGTATGCTCCTCATGACAGATTAAGAGTCACTTAATCTCTGTGAGAACCAGAGCAACTGCCAGGACCTAATAAACTACAAACAGTCACTAATGACTGTTTAATAAAATACTACAGTGAAGAACATCACAAACAAGACACAAACAATACAGCCTCTTTTGAACGTAATGGTCACAGCATGGCGTGCGCTTATTAAAGTCACTGTCCCCGAGCACGCACTTGCCTATTTGCAACGTGGCGTGCGCAAGCACACAACCGCGGACCTTTACCCTGCCTCTTGACTTTGATCCCCCTCCATCACAACTTGTCAGAAAAGACCGAATTGAGTGGAAGACATCAAAGACCAGACCTTGTAACAGGCCACGATGGAGAGGAGACGGATGCCTGTGTGATTATGACTGCACGTGTGTGTGTTTGAGTCACGCACGGCATGCTGATGATTATGCATGTGTGCGTTTGAATATGGGCATCGCTCATCAAGTCCTTTATGCGTTGTGTTTGGGTGCATCCGTCATCTATTCCCCGTGGATCCTCTAGAAACATACGCACACGCTCTGTTGTTCTGTGCTTTGAAGTATGGTCCTGGGGTCATGTGGAAGGTTTTTAATCATTGCTGACCTCTACATGCCGGAGCGGTGATACGGTGGACGAGCCTTAACCCCCTGCGTAACCTAGCCGCACTCTTCCATCTGATACGCCTGCTGACACTGTGGCGCACAAGGGGCCCGTGTTTGGTGAAGAGGGCAAGGGATTGTAGTCACTGAGCTGTGCCAATGTTATGTGCTCACGCGCCAAAACATTAAGTATACAGTGGAGCCTCGCAGAATCGCAGTTGGGCAACCATGAATTCACCTATTTGCAGATTTTTGATTTCCTTTTCTATTCAGAATTATTCAATTGTTTTTCAATTTTCATTTTTAAATGTTTTTTTGATCATCGCTTGATATGCAGCGGGCCACAGGAACAACACTAAAGGGTGTTTATTATTTTGTATTTTTTGTCAGACATTCCACACCTATTACAGTGAACCTCTGATATACAGTATCACGATTCATCTGTTGCGCTAAATTGCATATTTTATGTGATTTTCTTTTATGGGTTTTTACAGTACCCATGATTGTAACAACACTGATAATTTGCTCCCCCTGTTCCCTTTCAGTTATGTGTCAGGTGTTTCAGGATGAGTATTTTACTTTATTTTAGCTTTTGTTTCATTATACTGACTATGACTATGGGACATTAAAATGTTACTTCAAATAACAAATAGTGCCTTTTTTGGGACGTATTTTACATAGATTGCGAGGCAGCTACATACACGCCAGCTTCCATCCATCCATTTTCCATACCGCTTATCCTCACTAGGGTCACGGGCCTGCTGGAGCCTATCCCAGCTATCTTCAGGCGAGGAGCGAGCTACACCCTGAATGGGTCGCCAGCCAATCGCAGGGCACATAGAAACAAACAACTCATATTCACACTCATATTCACACCTACGGGCAACTTAAGAGTCTTCAATCAACCTAACATGCATGTTTTTGATATGTGGGAGGAAACCGGAGTGCCCGTAGAAAACCCACACAGGCACGGGGAGAACATGCAAACTCCACAAAGGGGGGGCCGGGATTTGAACACCGGTCCTCAGAATTGTGAGGCTTTGTGCTAACCAGTCATCACCGTGCAATAGAATAGAAAAATTATTTTGAAATGTCACGTAACAGCTTGTTTCAACTTTGGAGATTTCACTGTTTCTTTGTAATGCAGATTTCCATATTAGAATGTGCAGGTTTACCCAATAAGGTATTTGACAAGTTTTGTGATGCAGATAAAACAAAAGTATTACAATAATGAAATCTTGCGAACATACTTTAAAGGGGCTATTGCTGCCCCTGTCTATGCATGCAGCCATTTTTTTTACCTTCTTTATTTTCCTTGTCATCTTCATCATGCAGCTCCAACTCAGGGCCTGGCTTCGATTCCATCAGCTCTTCATCCTCCTCGTCCTCCTCTACTGAGAGAGAGGTAAAAAAAAAACAAAAGAAAGGCAGAGAGCACTTGTGTTAATCAACAGCTGTTCCAATTTTCTCTGACCTCCCACTGTGCACCTCCTTCTCAACCCCTTCTTACTCAAATAATTATTGCCAGACACATACAAGTACACCTGACTTTCAAAAAATTTGGTCCAAACGGGTCATTTACAAACATGCACATGTGAATCAGTCAGGTTTTTGTTTTTATATGAAAAGAGCCAATCATTAAAATACAATGCACGCATATCTATTGGTATTGGTGGTATGTGCAAAATAACAAACTAAACAGTTTTTTCCCCTTCCTTTAGTAAGTGTTCATATGGCCACATATGAATATAAACACACACACACACAACAGGAAATAGAAATAGTTTTTGCACTCCCTCTTCCCGTCTTTCTGTCACCTTTGACCCCTAGCAATGGTATGTATGTGTAAAAGGGGATTCCCTTTACATTCCCTCCAATCAGGCTCGGCAATTACACTTGACTATCCAGGATTTTTTTCCAGTGTGTGCGGCGTGTGTGTTTGGAAGGAGGTGGGAGTTCAAGCATGAAAGGTTACTGTCAACACAGACACCTGCTTGTCAGCTACTGACCCCCCCGATACCCCCCCCGCGACTCCCCTTAGGCTCTGTATTGGTAACCCTTGCCAACTTCCCCTCCTCTTTTCTCTTGCGGCCTCCCTCTGAAACAGATGCTGAGAGTTTGGGGGGGCTCTCTGACGCTCACGCTGACACAGTGGCGAGACACCTGTGGTCTGCCAACACACACACACACGCACGCACGCACACACCCGGGGCCCTTGCCCACAGTGCCAGGGGTGGTGAGGGGTTAACTGGCGCAGGGTCAAGCTGACAACAGGCGCTTAGTCCAGTGGAAGGAAGTGACTGCATCACACTCTCAGATGTGCGATCCTCCCTCTACACGCACACACAAAGAAACACACACACAATGTCAGGGTGTGTTTTACTCAGCTGGAGTACGGCCTGGGGCAATGTTAAACCACTCGCTTAAAAGCTTGCTCCTGCTGCAGATGAACCGTGCGTTTAGCCTAAGCTGATAATGACCTCTCTGGCACTGCTATTCAAGGCTACAAATCTCATTCTTCATTGTTTTTGTGCATGATTAAATGCATCATCTCACATTTCCTTTTGAAATTCACCTCAGAACACATGCTTTGAGATACTTGATATATTATTTCCATTTTGTGTGTGCATAGTGGATGACTAAGCCTTTATAAATGTGCTCTCCAGCGCCAGTGTCCTAGTTTGCATTGGTCAGTGACTAATCTGCAAACGTCACAACTTTAGGGAAACAACTGTGGAAAGTAGTGTAACATAGTCCATCTAATGCTATCCTCTCCTTCTTCTTATGTTATGTCTGCTCTATTTTCTTGATCCTGTCATGTCCAGACCAGTGGTTTGGAATGTGTGGTGAGGAAGATGGGAGGAGCGAGAAGAGAGGAGAAAGCGACCACATTGAGGGGCGATCAAACTGTCAAAGTCCAGGACCACGGGCCTGTGGTGCAAGGCGGCGTGATTCATGGCCGACGGGTTACCTCACTGATGGCTTGACAGTCCAGTTCTCCCATGAAGGAATTGTTGCTGTTGCTGCCATTTGCCATACATCAGGTTCATCTGTCACAATTTGGCACCAAAAATATCACAGCTCTTTCTTTTGGATGGAAACGTACATTCATGTGTGCTTAAGTGGTACCAGCGACACTGAGAACTAGGTTCTCATTGGTGATAAATGATGAAAGTAAAGGGAAGGGGGAACCTGTTAAGACACCTTTACACATTACGAAGGTGTACTATCTAGATCAGCATCAAAAACTCTCCTCCACACGCTGCCATACGCTTTGGCACCGGTGCTCCCATTAACACCCGCCACTGTGAACTCTACTCCCTAGTTCATTGACCCTCTCTTCACTCATGCAGGCAGATTCACTGCTGTGTGTTTAGCTATAAAGCACTCACTGGCAAGAGACCACCCTGTCTTTGGTCTATGCTCACCATGCATACCCCAACCTGCACTCTCCATTCCAGCAGTCTTATTAAGCACATTGTTCCTAAAGTACACATAACCTTTGTTCGATCTTCCTTCATTTTTCCATTGTCGGCATTGCAAATGAGAATCTGTTCTCAATTGCCTTACCTGCATATGGGACCATTAACCTGCCAATGAATTTCATAGATAAAAAGGTAACACAATAAACAAAGGATAGCAATTTAACAACAGTGAGAAGTTTGTGTTGTTGTTTCATGATGGAATATAGCTCAAGGTGACCAGACATCCTCTTTTTGCCAATATTGTCTTTTTTTTTGGAGAAAATCGTTTCTGCCAGGAATTCTAAATCATTCTGGATTTATTTGGTCATCTGGTTAGTCTCCATGTCAATCATTACAAGGGCCACTGAATACTCTCAGCTCCAGTTGACCCTTGTACATGATACCAGTTTCGTCCTCTAGAAGTAGGCTATGGCAAACCAGAAGCATTAAGACTCTTAATCCAGATTCATGCCATAGCATACTGTGCACATATATTGTCATATATTTACCAAGGCTTTGACTTCATTCATGCATTACTGGTGCACACCCACAACTCTTACTTCCAAGCGTGGAATTCATTCCTGTCATTTAGTTTGATCTCGCCATGATTTATTTTGCACTGTATGTTGTGGTCAGGATCATGGAGGCGCTTGAGGCAAACCCACCTGGCACTGCACAAGAGGCAGGGGTTTGTCCGCACAAAAAGGACATTCAATTACAGAGCATGGAGAAGACAACATGTACGAGAATAACACCACACTCATTCTCAGGTGAACTTTAGCGAGAGCTTCTTTTCCATCTTAAACTCTCAGACAGAGGACAAGGCATGTTAATTAGCTCCTGTGCTATTGATCTGTGGGGTAATGATTGATTATAATAAGACATACTGTATTCTTGATTAAGGAAGCCAAATGGAATAGTGGTTTCCACGTCTGCTTCACAGTCCAGCAGTTCTGTGTTTACATCTCTACTCATGTGACTCCTGTTTGGAGTTTGCTTATTATTCTGCTTGAGTGGATGTCCTCCCACATCCCCAAAACTTGAATGTTAGGTTTAATGAAGACCCTAAATTGTCCATAGATGTGAATGTGAGTTTTGTCTACAGTATGTATGCTCTGCGATTTACTGGCGACCAGTCCAGGGTACCCGACCTCTTACCCAAAGATAGATGAGAGATGCTCCAGCTGAGCTGACCCACAACTCTAAGGCAAGCAGTATAGAAAATGGATGGAAAGATATTCTTGATTAAGGCTGATGAATTTTTATCAAATACTTGATTCCAAATTCCATAGAGCGCTAGTGACCTTAATGCAACAGAAGCAACACTATGTCACGACAGAGCCGACAACTGGACTGAATGGATTCTGCAGACCTCATAATCTCAAATGCCTTAATCCCAATAAAAAGAGATGGTGGCAGAAACAGAACAGATGAATTTTGGGGGATTTTGGGGAGAAGTTCAGAAATGCATTCATAAACACACGCACACATAAACAGTTCGCAGGGGTCCCGGGAGGTTGGCTGCTCAACAGACCACAACACAAGCACTACGCGGAGGAGTAGGAGGCAGCCTCGGCGACTTGAAAGGCTTCTCTAATGTTGCCGTGGCACGACGCACGCGCGCACACACACACACTCACATACAATGACCTCAATGAGAACAAGTCTTACTGTTGAAGAGACACACGCACACACACACATATGCACGCCATCCTCTGAACCGAAGCATATGTTACTAAAAACCCCAAGCAACAAGGGAATTGTCTTATTTTTAATCGTTCAATCTAATGCAATTTAATCCTTGTCAAAAAACAAAAAACTCCACAAATGTCACATGAATCTAATTATGTTATTACTCAAATAATGTAGGCTACTTCATTTATTATGATTATATTTAATGTTATCTATTAGGGCCCGACCGATTAATCGGACAGGCAATTTAATTAGACGATACAAAAATGTTTTTACCCATTGTGTATACGTGAATGCATTACAACATAAGACAAAGATAATGACATTTGGAAAAAAATTGCAAAGAACATCAGCTAATTTTCGCTATTTGCTGATTGCTGTTGTAAAGTGAAACAAATAGTAAAGAACAAAGTAGTGTAGAACAGCCAAATGTTTTGCTTGTCATTCATACCTTTATTGTCCTAAGTGTTAAGGCACCAAAAAGAAGTTATTTCATTCATTAAACATTGTTTTTTTTAATTAATGCAAAAAGAAAAAAAAAGTTACAAAATATATATATTTTCTTTTTAGTCATCAACAAGTACTGTATGTTTATGCTCTATTAGTGTGCATTGCAAACTACATTTCATTTCTTTTATAGTCTTACACCCTAACCCAACAGTTAAGTTTAACAGCTGAAACTCCAAAACACACTACATAATCTATTTTAAAATGTTTTTGTTTTTTTTAACCCTAGCAATTAGTCAGTAAAGGTTGTTGACTCGCATTGCCTTCCATATGTTTAATAGAGAATAGCGCTTCAGTTTATTGCGACATATCAAGTCAGAATTGTTGTCCTCACGTACACACGCATTAGCAGCAGGACCTGAGGCAAATCTGCTGAGACTGAAACCCACAGGGTGATTTAGTTAGTTCATCTCGACACAGCATTTCTTCACATTGATCACAACAATCGAAAGTGTACGTCTACAGCGTACAAGTTTGCGTATCTCTACATTGCAAGCACACATGCATGCCCGCACATAATCAGATTCCATTAAAGCAGTCTATTCAGCCCTTTGGTGGTCTGCGGGTGACTCTGCTGTGTGTGCTGCGGGAGTCGACTGATTCTCTCTCCTATCTTTTCCTCTCTTTCTCTCTCCCCCACTATGTCTGCCCATCCTCTATCTCCCTCTCTCTTTACAACAGTGGCACCCAGGCTTGGCCCCGACCCAGACCCACATCTTTAAACTGAGCCATCATACCACACCACGGCATGCTCTGAGCCCAGCCGCAAGGCCCTGATTAAAACCCATGACTTCAAACTTTCCAAACTGTCAAATAGGGAGCGAACCAGAGAGAGGGAGAGGGGGAGCAAGAGAAATTTCCTTACATAAAATCAGTCAGGCCAGCATCTTGTGTCACTCAGAAATACAGCTATTTGCATTTCAGTGTGTTTTATGGTAATTTGCCACGTGCACCCGCATGGCAGTGGTATTTCATATTATTGTAATGATAGATGTGTGGGAACTCGGCAGAAGGGACAAACTTTTTTTTAGAGGCCAAGCAACAACTATGTAAGCTTGAGCCTAATGTACACTATGCATCACATAACCAATTTACATTAACAAATGTCCTCAGATTAAAACGCCCGCTATCAATGAACAATTCATACATTTTAATTATTGAGCGTAAAACCATGTTTGAAATGCTAAATGAGTGGTTCATTTTAATCATACTTGTGAAAACCTTTGACACTTCAGTTTGTAACAGTCTGACAGCACTTTTGAGCATGCTTTATATGCCAAGAGTGCCCCCTACTGGAAAGGTTTACAATGTCGTGTTCAAATCCAGGCCCAGAGTGAACCAAGCACAGTCATCACATTTCTTTGCGCTCAAGTGGCGAGCCATAAACCATGATGATGTTTTGGAAATTAAGGCCGGGATCCGTTGCAACTAGAACAGTACATTTCAATGCATATTAAATTTCTAATGTTTTCCCCGAGGAACCACAGACAGATTGTGTTTGTGCCAGTCTTGGCAGTTGAGCCGTTCAATATTTTTTTTTTACATTAATTCACAGACTTAAGCATCATTTCCCTTGCAAAAAGTGTAAAAATAAAACCACAAACCTGTCATGCCAAGGTTTAACAGCAGTCTGACCGTGGCAGTGAACTTGCAACCCACTCAAATGAAAACCTCTGCGGAGTTGACATGAACGTGTAGTAGTACAAGTGGAATAGCCCAGGCACACATTCTGGACCCGCTGTTGTTTTACCCACAAATAGGTAGTAGGGAAGGGTAGGGCACACGTCAAAAAGTCAAGCTCAAGACTATTCAGAAAAAGAAATGAAATGAAAAGCGCAGGGGGGGGGGGGGGGGGAAGAACATGAAACATTTCCCCTCCAAACGGTGTCTCATCAGATGGCAAATATTATTTAGGAGGATGTTGCCAGAGAAAACTGAAGTGTGATAAAGATGAAGAGGGGGTTCATGCACCTTATGTGGTGATCTAAGGGGAAAATTGCA
Organism: Phyllopteryx taeniolatus; assembly: GCF_024500385.1. Taxonomy (NCBI): domain Eukaryota; kingdom Metazoa; phylum Chordata; class Actinopteri; order Syngnathiformes; family Syngnathidae; genus Phyllopteryx; species Phyllopteryx taeniolatus. Next base: position 10,112,914 of record NC_084522.1, read on the forward strand.
ATCATCTGTCATTCCCTTGGAATGCTAAGAGCCTTGTGAGAGACAACTTTTTCTCTAATATCACGACTTTCTGGTTTCAACCCCTTGGGACCCTGCTCAGTTCTGGAGTGAGAAGCACTCCTGCTTTATATATCTGCAGGACCTGGGACCTCACATGCTAACAACATCCCCCAAAAGTCAGACAATCCTTAAACGTAAATTGGCAATTTCTACATATGCTTTCTAGTACAATGAATTTGTAGTTAAACAGCAGAGTACATTTTGTTCAGCTTCCTCTGGGTACACTCACTGTGGTTACCCTCCATGTGAATTTTGCCTTCAGAAAACACAAGTACACACACGCACATACATGCATGCGGCCTGTTGTAGCCGCCTGGCTGGAACAACAACAGTGTAAGAGAGAACTACTTCCATATGTGGCTGCATACACCCAGATACTGAAACATATACAGAAACTACCTAACCATACAAAACTCATGAAACCGCACTCCTCTTTGCAGAACCTTGAAAAGTGGCCACAAAGCCCACAAGTCTGTTTCATATTGATGGGGCGTGTGTTACATTCACTTTGATTCGAATGCATCGCCGGTTGACTGGACACGGTGGATAAATTGGCGGAGTGAGTTTAAAGCGCAGCAACCTTGTAAGTGTTTGGCACAAGACTCTGTGTGCTGCCCAACACTGTCAGACTCTCCCTACCGATCATGTCTTGGACAAAAGCAACACATGAAATCAATTCTTTTCATGGACGAGCATGTGAACGCTGACTTTGCCAACAGTCAACATCAGTAATGAAACATACAGCTGTACAAAATGTTGTTGACAACTGTGTGTAGTCTCTGCAAAGTGCAGTTCAAGAAGAAGCAAAGCTGAAATCAACTTTTGCAGGGTATCTTTTAATATCAAAACATGTTTTGCATTGGAAAGAAGACAAAAATTGGTTGTAAATTGAGTCGAGCAGGGTGCTGACAGAGAATATGTACAGCCGATCTGACTATTGACCCCAGGTTCCTCAAACATACTGGATTGTTTATCTTGCTTTGGCAACAGTAATCCCCAAAAAGCTGTAGAGGTTAAAATAATTGTGACTGACAAGGAACACGCACTGACCTAAAAACTCAACTACCTCAGCCATATTATACATCTTTGGGCGCAGCGTACAGTAGGTGGACCAATGGTTTTTACACAACCTAAACAAATATTAGCTCTCCAAGTACCACCGTCATGACCAACATTGAAATATTAAAAACTTTTATTCCTAAAAAGCATATGAAATACTATTGTAATCCACTGTACCATTATGCACAGTTTGAACCTTAATTCTGCACTTAGATATGGCAAATCAATCTGTATTCAAATGCCGATACGGATTCATTTGAAATGTACCACACATAAAAGTGAAATAAAAATTGTACCTGAATAAATGTTTTAAAGCAAACAGCTCTTAAAAGATTTCAAGCAGATGTATTTAACTTAAAGTTAAATACACTTCACCTTCAAAATTAAATACAACTGAACTGTACTTAATGATTCTTCTGTGTAAAACTAGAAGGAGAATGTGTACCTCTGGTGGTACTCGTATTACACTTTGAGATTCACTGTATCAGACTTAGCAAGTGAAAAATGTACACTAAGTGATACTTGAGTGTTTTATTGTTTTTATTTCTCAATATTAACTGTGATTCACTTTTTTTTTTTTTTTTTTTTAGCACTGTTAGAATGTTACTTAAAATAGAAGTTGTAGTTCCACATGGGGAAAATTGTTTCAAACTGCAAACAAATTGGAAGTCGGCAGACTACGTTCAACCTTACAGGTTTCACTGTAAATTGGTGTAAACCGTCTTTAACGTAATAAGGGTTCCTGGGTAAAAAAATAACAGAGGAAAATGCTGTAATTAGACCAATGTGCTGCCAGTGTTTAGGATCACTTCATACATTTGCCATTTAGATTGTTGGACCGATCCATTGCAGGATTACAGTACGGCTCAGGATGTGGGTGGTCTGTTTGTCAGTATGCATATGCGTGTGCTTGCACGTTACTTGCTAGTTGTTTACTCTTGTTTGCACAGTTGAGTTTACATTGATGAAATTCAATTCTTATAAAAGTGAATACGTAGAATTACAAGACTGTCCTTTCACATGAGGTATTAGAAACACTTTTTTTTTTTTTTTTTTTGCTGTAACTATACTTAAGGAGTGAATTACTGACCAACTATATACTCAAGTTGTAGAGACCCTGAAAACTAATGGTCCAGAAAACACGATAAGAGAGAAAGTCATACAGACAGATACACAAACATGTCTGCAGACCCTGTGAACTTTTAACCCAAAGAAGGGTTTTTCCAAGCTTGCACTATCACATTAGAACACACAGAGAGCTGTTTTGCTGATGGTTTGCTTGTGGGTCACTGCCAACAATTACTGATGGGCTCATAACTCGGTGTTTCCGCCAGTGTATTAAAAGTCCGGTCGGCCACAGGCTGTAAAGTGACTCCACCCTGAGCCACTATTTGATTGTTTTATTTTATACAGTAGTGGACCAACATTTTAGGAAAGATAGACTGTGTGTGCATGACACAAATATATTGTCATTGTCCTGGTTCCTTAGCACAATTTGGCTAAAGAGAGAACATTGTAAATTGAGCATGATAATAGCAAAACAACATAATGCATTTCATTTTCATGAAGAAAATCACTTCTCAAGCATAATGCAAGCATAATGTTCGTCACATCGTCAAGTTGAAGGTCTCAACATAGTGGTTAATTCCTTTTTATATTTTATTGTTACGTCAAGAATATGTCAATTAAAACATTACTTTTAAGGTTTAAGCTTGGCATGGATTATTTAAATCTCCATTATTTCGAAGCCTAAAACAAATAATTATTTTAATAGTTGATTAATCTGATTTTAATTATTTTTTCGATGAATCCGATTTTTAAAACATTTTGCAATTTCCTTATTATTATTATTACATTATTTCAAATTAACAAAACAGAAAATGTACAAACATTAACAATGATTATTATTCAGTTTGGTCCGTAACGTCGGAAAATAAACAAACATGTCTAGCGTTGTTTTCCAAAGTAAAACCCAATGTTTGCAAATGTCTTCTTTTATTTTAAACACAAAGATAATCAGTCTGCTTTCATGGAGGACTACAGAAATTAGAGAATTTTTACTGTTGAGAGGCTAAAAATCTGGGGATTTGGACAATTTGAAATCAAACATGGTATCTAAACAATTAATCGACTGTCAAAATAGTTGTTGATTAATTCAATAATTAGTTGCTGATTAATCGATTAATTATTGCACTTCTACTTGATTTGGGGAAAAAAATGATTCTAAATTCCGTTAACAACCAACCTGAAAAGAATTGTGTTCCACTGTAATTTAAAACAGAAGTTATTTAAATAAAAATTATATTGTAGATGCGCTATGACGGTTATTTGTCAGTCAAGATGCACACATATCACTGTTTGATCAGAGAAAAAAATAGACACCATCCGTAAAAGCCCTCCAGTATATTTTATGCTTTATTTTGTTATTGGGTTTTTTCCAGTCTCTCACGTTTGCTTTTCTTCTTATTTTCATGGCCACCATTGTGGCCTATTACAGGTTTTTTTTAAGGCACCACTGAGCAGAACCAATTTACTGCGGCAATGTTCACACTGCACCCACTCCGATCTGCACGCATAGATACGTGCGCAACTGCATGCACAAGGAGCCTACAATTTCCTTGACCTTTCCATCTACTGCCAACATCCAAAGTGTAAGTACCAGCACAGATAGTTATCTGCAGACTGGGATCGCTTGATTCGAAGTAGTGGCATTAACTATGGTCATGGCCAAGTGGGACTGGCTGGTCCAAAGAAGGTTTGAGGGGTGAAACAAGTCTTTGTTATATCGAAAAGTTGGCCATATTGTGGTACAATTACATCAACTTTTGGTCTCCACATGTGTCAAAATGTATTAAACATTTCAATGTTTTGTCTAAGTTACAGCTATGCTCCTGAAAAAAAATCTAAAAATACAGAATAGCTGTAATTGTTCATGACGCATTATACAATGCTTCATTCTGAACTAATAATCATTTAATTGTATCCAGACACGAAGCAGGGCTTGCAATGTGGCAGGTGAACCGAAATCACATTTGGATCTTGGACACATGAGCACATTTTATTTCTAAGGAGGTGGTCTTTATTTTCAGCACTTTGTTTGAGGTGGGACATTGAGCAAGTGCCAACAACCGAGTGTAACAACATAACAATAGTGGCTTTGTATTCTAGGAATCGGTAAAGCAGGCAAAAGCTTTTGTATTGAAAAATAACTAGCACAAATATCCAATACCAATAAGTGGAGTAGAGATTCCCATGTGGTTTGTAGCAATGCATTGTGGGTCAATTTGAGTTATTTTTTCCATAAGCCGAAATGTATTTACAATAATAAACTTTAATAATAGTCTTTTACTCTGGGTTGAACCAGTTTGTCAGCTCGTTGACTAGTCTACTTTACCACTCCGCATCGGCGTCTATTCTTTGAAGTCGACTAATCACTAATTGCGTTTTTGGCATGACATCTCCCAGTCGGCCAATTTACAGAGGACATTCTCGACTCTTCCGTCTGCTGTCGTCACTGGACGATATCGCTCTGTGCAGCAGCAAAATGTCCGGCCAACAAGGTGACGCAGTCTTCGTACGTCTGAGACTACCAAAATAATCTGCTTGTGGATGACAACAGCAGTTAAACTTCTCCTATTCCAATAGCCGCTAATCTTGAAAAATATTTATGCCAGCAGGACCATTGTACTGACAGCAGCGGAGAGAAGTGAGGCGTCATCTTCTAATAATGTGCAAGTAACAACTGTGCAATAACGAGAAGTAATATCAAAACCCGCAACAACATCACAACATTTGTGAAACTGTATGTCACTGTAGTAACACTTGTCGCAGTATGGCATACGGTTGTACGATCCTACAAGAGTGTGGAGATACTGTTTTTTGAGCAAAGGTGAGACCAGTAGCATGGTCAGTTGCAAAATATGCAGGTCTATCCTCAAATCCAATAGAAGCACAAGTGAAATAGAAACAGCGAAACACAGAAATGATTATTTTTGGGGGGGAACCTGGCTACGATGTCCCGTCTTAGTACAAGACACACGGTATGCTATGGAGCATGGAACCCAAGATTAGACTGGCTCATTGAAGAGAAATGGTGTGCAGGGCTCCCACGAATTACTACTACTACTACTACTGTATAGTCAGCTTGCTGGTGAGTTGTATTTTTCATCATTTGTTTTTATTTGTTTCGATGCCGGTCTGTCAAATTATGTCATGGTGTAAAAAAGGTTGGGGATTGCTGTACTGTGCTGAAAAAAAATATCAATGATATCATCAATTAATTAACTTTGATTTCCATCATATTATAGTGGACCTCAAAAAATCTTTAGTCGTTTAACCCCTAGTCTGTAGACTATGTTCATATCACATCGCATCACATTGTTAACTCCGTCAAGGCAAAATGTTTAGGTTTGACAGCTATTTGTTTGACACTTCTAAGCAGGACCACACACAAAAATACACAACCAGTTTCCATACTACTTTGTTGTGAGCTTGTTTTAAACTATTCTTTTCCAGGTATCCAAATTTGGGATATTTCGACCATGAAAGGGAGAGGTTTGAAGACAAAGTGCCATTCTTGTTTGTATCGTTATGGATCTTCAGGATGAATACAAAGGTATGACCCTGCCAACTTTACGTAAGCTGTATTTGTATTTAAATACAGAAATAGATGAATCACAAAATCTACAAAACAGTGAAAACCACAATGTCTGTGTATGATGGAAAACAAACCATTTAAATAAGCCTCTTATCTCAAACACTTCAGTATGGACAGACCACCATTCATACACACTTGACCTCAGAATATTAGGTTACTATCACACACCATATTAGACCTTGCTCTATTTTTTTTGTTGCTATGCCCCGAGGCAAGTGCCCTTCCTTTACGACAAGCATTTCCATTCAAATCCATTAAGAAAACAGTAAATAACTACAGCTAACCGTGACTGGGGTTAATCCTATTGACCAACACAATGGACACTCGGGACAGACCGATGGCTGAGCAGCTATTGGGAAAAGAAGCGTGCATAAATGGCTACTCATCCCGCGTATAGAGAATGAAATTGGTCTCGGAAGTGAAAAGTTTAATCATTAAATGGTTAAAGAGCAAGTCTCACGCAAACACTTCACACACACAAACTTAAATGTAACTTTCAGGATACATACCGTATGCTTCAAATACATATACTGTACGTAAGAGAACACGCACTTACATCAACTCAGCATTTAGGCCCAACCACACACAAACAGCCAAAGAATCCCGCAAGGGGTCAAAAGTTCATGAGGAGATGAAGCCATGAGAATCTCTGAGTCAACCATGAGTCACTTAAAGTGATTACGATAAGCTACACACAATGTCAATATTGAAGTTTTTCTTAAATGGCATTAAGAATCATCAGGGGATTTTTGTTCTTAATAACATTTAACAAAGGGTCATACTCAGGCTAGCCTTACAGACATAGAGGTCAGAAGTTGACACCAGTCGTCACAAGTTTTCTGTGGACACAATCACACTGTATGTGGACATACACACAAAGCGTGCATATCGAACAAACGAAGCCACCCCCCTTGGTCGCACCACCATCATTAAACTACACTTTCGACAGAGACCAGCTGGTTTTCTCCCACACTCTGTCCTCCTTCCTAACACCACCTTCTCTCTGTATTGTAAAATTACAACTGGGCTACACTCACGCCAGTCATAGTTTTCTTTAAAAGCCGGCACCGTATTCGTTGAGAGTTTAAGTATAGCTCGAGCAAAATCTCTGCGTTCATCTCACATCATGTGCAAAAAAAACAAAAAAATTGGTGGTAGAAATTGTTAAGCAGGAACGTGATATTAAAGACATTAAATGTTAAAAGACTTTTTTTTTAAAAAAGGGCCTCCATCACCCAAACTATTGATACAAATAAGAAAGTAGTACGTATTTATTTCTGTTGACACAATCAACAGTCTGTAAAACATCTATTAACAAAGGAGGTGGACTAAATGCTCATCGTTTTTTTTTTATATTGATGAATGAAGGGGGAAAAAAGGCTGTAGCAAAAAAGGGAACTTTTTTTTGTCCAGGGCAAAAGGGCAGGGGCTTGAGCACCACATAGTGGTATGTGTGCACATGCCTGCTGTAGAGCCTTCACGTACCTCTCATTAAATAAGAATATGGTAGAAAAGTCCATTTATATCAGTACTCACACATTATATATACTTGGGAAAATACTTTTGAGAGGCAAATTCCTGCCTAATTTCTACATAAAAAATAATTTCCCATTGTACCTTGATTGTCTGGTACATAATATACCGTTCTTTTTTTCTGGAGATGGTGAATTTGTGGTTATCATTTGCTGTAAGCTACAATTGTCAAAATTATTCATAGATATTAAAAACTGAGTGTGTCTAGTGCTTCTCTTTAATGAGTTTCACTTTTTCAATTGAACGCCCTAACTAAATTAAGCTGTAGACACTATTGTAATTTATTGAGATGTACCTGTAATTAATGGAACGGTAAAGCCAACCATCAGTGAGGTATGTATATCCAATTTAAGGTGAAAATACAGTTGTTGTTTTTTTTTTTATTTGCAAGTGGGATCCACTGTAATGTTATAAGCAAACTTTAATGCCTCATAAAATTAAAGGTTAACATTAAAATAATTCCAATGATAAAGCCTTAGTTGGAAGTCCCAGGTGAAGTCTAATCCAAAAGTGCAAAAGTGCATAATAGAATTTAAAAACTAATTCGTTCTTAAAGCTATTTAATGGATGAGTCTCAGTGTTTTGTACCAAAGTGACGGTTAGAAGTCAGACTACATTTGCATTCTAATTTTCATGACAAACCAAAAAAGCATATGAGAGACTTCATACATGTGCACTAATCTTCATGAGACAGGCCTAAGATATAATTTACCATTATGACACCAGCCTAGCAGTGATGTTGTTACTTCAACTTTTTATTTAATGATTCATAACTAACGCACTGTAATATGGACGTGCTAAAGGTTACAGTTGTGAGCGAACATCTAACACTAATTTACACAAACTGCAGCAACAAGCTAAAAACGTTATTTGTGTTCCGAGTCAGTATTGCAATCAATAAAATCTGGACTAAACAAACACACAGCCAGACAGACAGAAACACAGGCAGGTGGTAACATAATTTTTTTTCTCCATCTTTTCTCCACACACACTCGCTTTGTAGTCATCTGCAAAGAAAGGTCTCCTAAGGCAAGGGTCAGATCCCCATCGACCAGTACGGCCAAGTTCTGGCTCCCAGATGTTCTCTCACACACACATGCACATGCACATGCGCGCACATACGCACGGTCACTCTCTATCATCTTTATCTTCCTCCCTCGAGTTGCTAAGACAGCTGGCAGCCATGTGACTGTAGGGGTTGTACTTCCTGCTTCCTGTCATTATAATAGATGGTCTGGTGTGGATTCCAGTGCTCCCCTCTACCAGCAACCCACCAAGCGCACGCACGCACACACGTCTCATCAGTATCCCGCCTTTGTCCCTCCTATTTCCTTGACAGATCTAGGAATAGATCGTCGCCACATGCAATGGCACTAAATAACATGTGAATACAATGTGTGCAGAGGCATACAATATACTTTATATAAACTGATGGGACACGATATTAGGTACACTTGCACAATCTATAAGGATCCTGTACAAGAGCTGTACCAAAAACTATGTCTATCAAATCTTAATAATATTTTATCATCATACATCCCCCCCGCCCCAAGGTCCAAGACTGGTTCTTTTTTCACCAAGTACCTCCTAAAAGAATTATAAACCTAAATATTAAAATACAGTAGCATAGTAGGCCAAAGTGTTCAACAAATACAAAGCCATTTTATTCCTAACAAGTACATTTAATATTATTGTAAGACACTGTTACATTATGCACATGTGGGCTTAAATATAGGAAACATTTTTTTAAATTACATATATAATGATTAAGTAAAATTTTACTGCACATAAAAGTTGAATAAAAACTGTAGCTAATGAAATGTTTTACGACAAACATTTTCTAAAAATAAATAAATAAATACAAATGTACGGGGGACAAAGGATTTGTAAGTTAAATACCACTGAATTGTACTTAGGCAGTGATGCTCTTGTATACCACTTGGAGGAGCTGCCATACTACTACTTGTGGTATGTGTACCACACTTTGCGAATCACTGGTCTAGGACTATCGTGGTCGTGAGGAAGATCAACATATTTGTCATTTTACCTGTTACTTCATTACCACCTTCCAATTTAAAAAAATACAGCAGCAAAATCTACACACTGCTCCCATGCTCACTGTAAAATTCTGTGCAACAGTAAACCTTGGTGTTGACCACATGAATGTGTTTAGACTCCAGTGCAAAAAAGAAAAAAAAAAAGTGTACACGTCTTGACATGCACGCACACACAAAACCTCACATGCCTCAATGAAAATGTAAACACAGTTATAAAAATGTAGTTCATTTGCCTACAACACACATATACTGAAGAGCTTCAAAATCCATCGGGAATCATTTTTGGGTCAGTTTTCAATCTATCATTCTGGTTCTACTTATGACCAGGAGTCAGAACCATTATGTGCTATGTGTGAAGACACAACAATTGACAGGCAGACATTGTCTTTCTGCCCTCCTCTCTGTTTTTGCAAGATCTTTAAGTCACTCCAGGTTTATAGGGTGTGAACCTGACTCACCAAAGAAGTATCAAATTCAACCACCCAAAGACCGCAGTTTACTGCAACATGAAACTCTCTGCCTTTAACTTTTGGTGCCCCACTACTGGACCCTTTGAATATCTAAATTGCACCCCACAAAAAAAGTTTGTTTGAACGTGACTTATTTTGTGGGAGTCTGTCAGGAAAATGTTTGTTTTGCGTTAGTCATGCACACAGAGAGGCGCACAAGTGTTCACCTTCAGATAGATGGGCGGTGAGCGGCGTTTGTGTCTCCTTGCTGTACAAGACCAACTCTTTTGGTTGAAAATCAACTTGTGTGATCTTAGAGGCCCCCAGCTTCTGCATCCTCCGCCTGGTTCACAAAGAAAGGTGCTCTTTGAATTATAAGGAGAAAAGCAAAACAACATTCATTTAAACACTAGTTGTCACATTCAATTATATATCTGTGTGCCATTTTTTTCTCTCCAAACATACTAAAACAAAATTCTAAAAAATTGCTTTTCTATGGAGTCATTTTTTGTTTTGTTTTTAGATAGCATACCCAAGCTCAGAATCTGCTTGCAGCTGCAGCACAGAGGGGTCTGTGTCCCACTGCAGGGTCCTAACATAACCAACAGAGGGGGGTAAAAGAGCATACGTGTCATCAACAAACTGACACAGCCCAGTGTACAGTATACAGTGGATATAATAAGTCGACACATTACACGTCACTGTCCAAATAAATGCCAGTGATGCGATATCAAAAAAATGAGGCCGAGATAGATCGCTTTCAATGTGACCTATAACATGTACAACTCAACTGAAAAAAAATCTAATCTTTTCAAAAGCAGAAGTACAAATAAACAACTGAGATCATGTGGGTGCAGAAGTGTACACACCCTCTTATGACTGGAGTTGTGGCTGTGTTCAGAGTTAACCAATCACATTCAAACTCATGTTAAATAGCAGTCAGCACATACCTGCCACCATTTCAAGTGTCTTTGAATAAACCCAAATCGAGTCTAGCTGTTCTAATAGGCTTCTCCTTTACATTTTTGTAGTCACCACTTACAGCACAAGCCATGATGCACAGAGAGCTTCCAGAGCATCAGAGGGATCTCATTGTTTAAAGGCATGATTCAGAAGAAGGGTACAAAAGAATTTACAAGGCATTACTTGTCAGAGAAGCTGCTAAAAGGCCAACAGCAACAATAAAAGAGCTGCAGGAATTTCTGTCAAATACTGGCTGTTGAGCACGTGACAAAAACATTTTACATCTTGTTCATATTTCTGAGCTAAGAAGTAAAGAAAAACATCCAAGCCCAGGTACGTTTTATAAAAAAACACACTTGAAATCTCCCAAACGTAGGTTGATTTTTTTTGGGGGGGCCATAGTTCCAAAATGCATGCAAACACTGCATATCACCCAAAGAACACCAAGCATAGAGTGAAATTGGGTGGTGGCAGCATCATGCTTTGGGGCTGTTTTTCTTCAGCTGGAACTGGGGACATAGCTTTAGTCGGAAATGATGAGCAGTTTTAAATAGCAGTCAGTGTTAGCACAAAATCTTCAGGCTTCTGCTAGAAAGCAAACATGGCAGGAAAGCCTACTAGAACATCTGAACATTACAGTATTTGAGGTTAACGAGAGGCACTTTAAATGGTGGCTAGTGCGTGCTGATTTCCATTTAACATGAGTTTGAATGTGGTCGGTTAATTCTGAACACAGACACATCCCAGTTTTAAGATTATTATACATTATCATTATCAACCACATTATCTCAGTTGTTTATTTTCGCCTCCCTTCTCAAAAAGATTTTTTATTCCAAGAAACATGTTGCTGAGGTTAGCTGAAGACAAAGACTTTGGGTGTGTATGTTGTTTTTCTATATAATATTTTCTATATTTTCTATTAATTCTTCTGGCATTCTAGAAAATGGTTGGATAGATGAGTTGTACAGGTTATACATCACATTAATGGTGGTGAACATTTTGAAATGATTTATCTTGGTCTCATTTTGATATAAAAAGAAAACTTTGAATTTCAACAGGGATGTGAAACTTTTTATAGGCACTGTGTTTTCAAGTCTATCGTCAAATTCAGCATATTAACATAAAAAATAGACATCCTTGATGTGCGTGAGCATGTTTGGCATACATGGTAAAGCACCTGCCATGCATGGCGATCATGTGAAAGAGCTGCAGAGAAGTCTTTTATGCAGAGGGAAATAAAAGTGAAGAGTGTGATGGCAGGCTGGCACTGAGGTCTACCATTTGAGAAATGTAACACTTCCGATCAGACTTCCCATTTTGATGATACCTTTCAGGGCCCCTCAGTGCACCTATCGGACCTTCAGCTTGTGCCATTTCATTAATCTGCCAGAAAAGCTGTTTTTACAGTAACTGCGATGACACAGATTGTCCATTTCTGATAAAGGCTCAAGCGATGGCGAGCTTTACAAATTGGAGGAAACTACCTGCCTTGAGAAAGAAAGTCACCAGCAGAGTGCAAAGAATTGAAAGGGGAACTGACACTGCTGTGTTTTGATCCAATAAATCATGACGGCAACACAATAGGTGCCTCTCTGTTGAGAATGGGCTTCTCCTATGATTGTCAGGAGATTTGCTTACCTTGAGCTTTGTACCTCGGACTTGCTTTTTGAGAAACCTGACCTATGAAGTGACACACACAAAAACACACGCAGCCACAAATGGAGATGCTCAAAATGACACACTATCGTCCAGGGTGGGTTTTGGGGAAGTCTTTCTTTCCATGCACTGGATCTAACTCAATCAATTTGACAAATTGATTTTTGAAAAGCCAAATAATTTCTCAATATTAGAAACTTTATGATGTTTGTCACCAATTCCACTCCTGGCGACACCGGTCTGACAAATAATAGCTAATGATAACTGGAGGCATCACTCACACATGACGAACCTCAACAGTTAGAATGTGCTTGATGACCACTTTTATACACTTCATTAGGTTCACCTGCACATGGATCATGTGGAGATCCAATGCAAAACCATTACATTTGACAATATGTTTATTATTGTGCCTAGTTTGCAGTGGTGCAGAAGTGTGTTGCAACATACTGTTAAGTTTCTATGGCCCGCCACGCACTAAGCGACACGACCAAATGTTCTACGACGTTTTGTTTGTTTAGCTGTTTGTCTATTCTAAAGCTAACATAAATAAAAGGAAAGACCCAAAGTCCTTCCAGGTCACAGATTCTTCCTTGTTTAATATATCATTGAACTGTACTTGATCATAGCCAATTTTAAAAGCATTACTCATGTAGAGTGCAGGATTTGTGCATGTGATGGTGATGTATTGCCCTCATAAGTCCACCGCTAAGTTATGTACTGTATGCATGGACTTATTAAAGGCACAATGCAGTGCACAAGTATTTATTAGTGCAGGAGAAAAATCAATGTGTTCTGTGGTCATCAGAATACAGACAGCATGACATATGACATCACATGCAAAACACCACAACCTCACCACATTACAGTAATTCTTACCTAAATCTGTGATGCAATTAAGACAACAAAACAGAGAGAATATATGTCAAAGTAAAATATAACGAGGCAAAATTATTCCCAGTCTTGAGCCGCATGATGCTTTTAAATGAAAATCAAATATGGCGTAAATGATGATGGGCCCTAATTGTTAAATGAAGTGATGACTTTCTAATGTCGTACATGTGTCTTTCGCAGTTAAATTGTGCCATACCTGCCTGCTGTTCCGCCGTCAGCTGAATCCTGGCTCTCTGTTTCGCTGGGCGTGCTCATTGATTTGGACGGGGACAAAGGATTTGGCACTAAAAAAAAACGACACATTCCACATTACAAGATACACATAGAAAAATGGACCAATTCAAAAGAATAGGGCATAAATCTGTTTTACAGTCTTAGACCACAAGAGAACAGCATTTTTGAAAGCCGACTGGAAGTGAAAGATGCCCTTGGGAGTCCAACTAATCTATTAGAAATGAGCGCAGGAAGATGATACTCTTCTATGTACAGCCTTATCAGGCAGGTGTAATATTGTACGGACAAAATACTGACTCTTTACAGCACACTTTTATTGTTAAGTCTATTCAAGCGTGGAGGTATAGACCTAAAGGAGGCTCGGGTGAAATGCCGATACTCTGCAGCAGGGCCTCAGTCTCTCGGCGCTTGCGGTCCAAGTCTGAGTCCTCTGAGGTGGCTTCCGTCTTCTGTTGACTCTCTGCCTGCACAGGAGCGTCCAAAAATAGATTTAAGCATCCAGGTGTGTTGACTTCAACGCATCGCAGTCTACTTACTTTTTTGGTTACCTCTTTCTTTTTCCTCTCCTCTTCTTTTCTCTTTTTCTCCTCCCTGATCTGGGCAAGGCGCTGCTTCTTGCGCTCCAGCTCTGCTTTTAAGTCACTTTTGTCTGACATGGTGCTCTACGGGGGGCTTTTGGAGATATGACACTTATTGAATTCATAACGTTGATCAGAATGAGACACTTTTCTTTTTCAAAAACAACTAATTCAGTACAAAGGGAGAAAATGAGATGGGTGGATAGAGTGAGAGAGAGAGAGCGAGACAGATAAAGATAGGCATAATGACAGTGAGATTACATTTGCTTTAAGAAATTGCTTATAATATCACTCCACATGCATTTAAAAACAAGTGATTAAATGCTACTTATGATGAACAAAAAACAGGATTTGAATAGGATAACTAGTACTATAGAATACCATGCAACGCCAGCAGTAGGCAGGTTCAATTTGGTTCAGATGTTAACTACCTTGTCTCTGGTTAGTAAATCTACAGCTCGCAGCTCAAAACATCGGTCACTCCCATCCCAAACTGTCTGCAGGCATTTATATTGCAATGTGCACCATGGTGAAAACGTTCCCTTCATACCTTGTCCACTCGTGTTGACAATGACGTGTGACGCGAAAAGATGCTGTCTCACTGCTCCGCCCGAAGGTTTCAACACATCCTTTATGTAAATGACATTTAGACAGAGGGCGTTCAAATACGCCACCAAACTGCTCTTGTGTACCTTTCGGCGAGGCTTACAGATGGCAGCGACTGACGAGGCGCATTTCAGATGGAGATGACTGTAACACGACGTGAGGCAGGTGGTCCATCAAGCGGAGGAAAAAGGAGGAGGATGCTGAGAAAGAGGACGAAGAAATCCCACCTACAGACAAGAAGTGTCCCATTGTCATGGCTTTTGCTACACTGCCATCTTCTGGACTCCTGGAAAAGTAAATGACTGTGCTTTTGCATAAACACCGCCATCTTCTGGACACCCGGAGAACGGAATTGGCCAATTAATTTAAGTGAAAACTATAACTAGTGTATGTACTTGAAGCATTCTGCCGGTGGGGGAAGCTGTGGTCGAGTTGTGTGCTGTCGCTGTCGCTCTCGCGTTGTTAGGAGTCCCACCTAGTTTCTAGGCCGGACACGCCCCACTGCAACATGATTGGCTCCAGCATCGCGGAGCGGATAGGCTACGCGGATGTAACGCGCTGACCACCCCACAAACATGTGTCACATTTGTACGAAATTAAACCAAAGACGTTTGTTATGGTCAGGTTTAGGGCTAGGCTTGGGGCTTTAGGCGGTTTAATGTGGGTTAAGGTTAAAGTCCCATCTTTTCCCGTCTGGAAGCAGTAGTGCGTGCTGTACAGGGATACAACAGCCAATCATAGTGCAGCGGCGCGTGTCCTGGAGCCAATATTATTGAAGCAGGGCGTGTCCTGCCTGGAAATCGCGTGGGAATCCTCGTAACGCGTCGCTCCCGGGTCTACTACATTTCCCGGCTACACTCCGCCCCGCCCAAACCGAGAAAATATGGCGCCCATTGGTGCGGCTCAATGTCAATCTGTCGT
This sequence comes from Phyllopteryx taeniolatus, assembly GCF_024500385.1. Lineage (NCBI taxonomy): Eukaryota > Metazoa > Chordata > Actinopteri > Syngnathiformes > Syngnathidae > Phyllopteryx > Phyllopteryx taeniolatus. The sequence continues at coordinate 10,128,581 of NC_084522.1, forward strand.
CGTCTCCGCCCAACAACAGTACAGTACAAACACATCATTTTTGGAAAGGTCAAAACATGCGAGGCGGACAGCCTGCTGTGGAAAAACGAATATTTTGCACCCATAACCTCCTGATACGCAACGTTGACCAAGAGACTTCTTCCGTTGTGTGTATGCTAGGCAAAAAGCTGGAGCGTGTTCAAGGGAGGAAGGAGACTTGTGCACGGACAGCGGGGCTCTTTTAAAGGACAGCAACAATGAAGTTCGCTCAGTTTCTGATGAAAAATAGCTCAGTGGCCGGAATACCCAAGCAAGTGGAGAGGTTTTCCAAGTTCTCGCCGTCGCCTTTGTCGATGAAGCAGTTCATTGACTTCGGTAAGTGTTTCCAGGTAGTCTTATGTTGCAACCTCAAGGGCAGCTGGGTTTTCTGGCGACAGGCGCCGATGAAAATGTCTTTCGGTGTGACTTTCAGTGTTAATTCTGATTATTAGGCATTATTTTTTTTTTTATTGCAGCGTATACATTTGTTTTTATAAACAAGCTTTTAAAAGAAGTTAGCGCATCTTGTTGCTTGATAAACAGTAGACGTTGCACAATTTTCAGTCAATGGTCCTTTGGAGGTGGTGCTCCATCATCATATGACAGAACTTGCTCAGTTTTTGTTTTTTTGTTATTTTTGGGGGGGTCACCCATGTGACTGCAGGCTCTGCCAATGCGTGTGAGAAGACTTCCTTTGTGTTCCTGAGGCAGGAGCTCCCTGTCAGGCTGGCTAACATCATGAAGGAAATTGATTTCCTCCCGGACAAGCTCCTCGGCACTCCTTCCCTGAAGCTCCTCACCAGTTGGTAGGACACACAACATGTTGTCTCCTTTTATTCCAACTATTGCATCCAGAGTCCACAAACTACCATTTAGGCTAGGCAGCCAAATTCCCGATTCCCAGCTTCAAGGCCAAACGCACCCTCTTCAACCTGGTGGCGATAGACTTTTGAAGTTCCAAAACTGAAAGAAGTTCATGCCAGTCGGGACGCTTTATGACAGCACTTTAATTCCAGCACTCAAATATCGTAATGCTTCCATATGACTACTTAAAATATGCATAAAACACCTTCCTCCCTCACTTAATTGCAGTTGCATGCCACTTACGTGGTACAGGCCTCGTGATCTGTGTTGAATTAGAAAATAGTGACACGCTGTACGTTTCCCATAGCCTTGTTTCAACACTTCTCCTTTTGCCATAAACACGAAGAATGCAAGCTGCTCTGTACATTTAGGTTTTGTTGAGTTGACAGAGACGATAACCTTGAGACAGGCAAGTTTATACACATTCGGTACACACCCATATCAAGGTGCAATTGTCTTTATGTTTGGCCTAGGTCACAAACACTTAGGGAGCAGCCAAAATGATGTACATCCAGTCTATTACTTCCTTTTCCATATTTTAGCTTTTAGCTCAGCATCATTTTGTATGTCTTGCCCTCCCTATCCGGCACACGACCGTTAATTGTATTGATTTCATTGAAGTTATTGTCCGTAGTTCAGCACCAGATTTGATGCAATGCCTTTGGTGAATGTCACATACTGTACGTGTTCTTTGAAGGTGAGCAGAATCAGAGATACACGGGCTTAGCAAATAATTGCCTTAAAACTCTTTGATTAGTTCATGCTAATTCTGAGGATATCCTCCCAAAAAATTCAGTTGAATCATGTTGAATTACAGGTTAGCAACAGGTAGGAGGCACATTCAATTTTGGGGGGGAGGGGGGGATTTTTCTAGTTTGTATGAAGCTAAAATATTTATTTTGTGTTAGTAAAAGTGTTTTTTTTGGGGGGGGGGGGGAATTTATGGATTTTTATGAAAATGTTCGTCACTAACATTCACCTTGTAACAATCTACCTACTTTCCAATTATGGCAAAATGCTTCAGTATTTGTTTTGCTCCTGTTTTGTTTTTCAATTCATTTCAAATTTTTTTAAAATTCATGGTTCATAAAAGATCACAATCTAACCTATCATCCATCCAACCCATCCATCCATCTTTGAGCTGATTCCAGCTGACTTTGGGCGAGAGGTGGCATACACCCTCGACTGTTCATCTGCCAATCACATGGCACATTATGCCCACACATATGTATTCTCTTGTCTGTATGTAGAAAGGTATATGAATAGATATATTTGTGTGTGTATCAGTGTGCATACTTGAGCATACAATAAAATAAAGTAAACACAGTTTGAAAAAGTGAAACGTGTGCCCGAGCATTGGATGCCTTTCAAACATCTTATTGTTCTAACCTAACCCTAACAAACTCTGCACTGGAAGGCTGTAGCCAAGATTCGAACCGTGAACCTTAACTGTGAGGCAGACGTATGAGCTATGTATAGTTAGTTATACGGTAGTTAGTGTAGCATGATCATGGTCATGTTTCTAAATTAGTGCTTGCAATTTTGTATCGTGTCCTAGGAAGAAACAATAACACATGAAAAGCGAATCCTCCACGACAGAATTTGCCCTAGTCTGAGAGTTGTTTTTTCATCAGTCTGTTACGTGTTTGTGCACGAGTCACGTGAAATGATTTCGACGATAAAAGGTCAGTCGGTACCCTTCCCCCGCCCCGTGCGGTACGTATGTATATTTCGCCCATGTGCCTGCTGCACTGTGTGGCTTTTTCTTTGTGCTGCTGAAGTGCTCTGAGGTGCGCAGTACATACTGTCAGTCACGTGTTGCTGTAAATAAGGCGTGTAACAAAGTCGAGTCTTGTGGTTTCGTTCATTTCATGAGAATATGTTTCTAAGACAGGAAATAAAGTGAGGGTCAGTTGATGGGCAAAGCCAACAGAGACATATTTGCATTGTCAACTTTCACCTACTTTCTCGCCACTCGAGTGTGTGACTCTGCAAGCTGCATTATGCAGTCTTCTTCATTGACTGGCCTGCATATACACTGTATAAGACTTTACACATCATTTACTACAAATACTTAGAATGTAATATGACAAACGTATTTTCAGTGTTTTTACAGCTTTAACAGTATGAATCCATCTTGAGTGTTGTTTATTTTTGCTTCGCATAGGTATTCACAGAGTTTGTTGGAGCTTGTAGAGTTTTTAGAGAAAGATCCAGACGATAAGGACACCCTGACAAAGTAAGGCATTTACACCAGACACACGCACAAACACACACAAACATGCAAATAGTCCAGTTTGTTGTTATTGAAAAGCTGCCACTGGTTAAGTACAGTCATTATTTTTAAATGACACCGTAAATTATATTACTGTGGCTCAGAATCAAATCTCACACTTTCCATGTTCACATGTTGTTCCTTTGCCAATAGTTAGTTTAAAGAAGGAGACTTACTCCATCGACCCACATGGCCACGAACTCTGAGAACTTCAACCCCATCAGACAATGTCCTTATTTTGCATTTTGCAACTTTTGGTTCCTTTGACTGTGCACTTAAAAAGTTATGAAGTCTTACTCCTGTAGCCCCAAAGTATTTACAGTAAAGAGAAATGGGCACCGAACACAATACAACACCACTTGCAATTAAAAATATAAAAAATTAAGAAACCTTTATCAAACAATAAAAACACCAGAATAGTCACAAAAAGATTCATTACAACAGGACCGTTGACTCACGAATTAATCAGCAAGTAAGTGTAAACCATGTATAGTCTTGATGTATTCATCAAGCTTAATACAGCTGATTAATTTCAAAATGTAGCTCACATGCTCCTACAGTAGTGTACATCCATCATGTCTTTGTCCTCAGCTTCACGCAAACGCTGATTAAAATCCGCAATCGGCACAACAACGTGGTGCCCACAATGGCTCAGGGTGTGGTGGAGTTCAAGGATGCCTTTGGCGTGGACCCCGTGACCAACCAGAACGTCCAGTACTTCCTGGACCGCTTCTACATGAGCCGCATCTCCACGCGCATGCTCATGAACCAGCACAGTCAGTATAGCACTTGGTGATTATCAGTGAGTGGATCCTCACACTTATGTTACATTCAGGTGCGATATTTGAGTATGGGTCGTACTCTCGTAGCATTAAGACACTTGTACTGTATGATTAGGGATACCACAAAATAACTTTGTGTGTACGCGTGTTGATAACTGTTTTCTGCATTATGGTCTATAGCATTAATCTTCGACGGCAGCGTGAACCCGGCACACCCCAAGCATATCGGCAGCATTGATCCCACCTGTGACGTTGTGGAGGTCGTAAAAGGTAATAAATGATGATTCTCAGTTGTGTTTTACACACACACACACATGCATTGAGTGTGTCATTGTTTTCCAACACATACTGCTTGTGCACATCCATCCATCCATTTTCTGAGCCGCTTCTCCTCACTAGGGTCGCGGGCGTGCTGGAGCCTATCCCAGCTGTCATGGCAGGAGGCGGGGTACACCCTGAACTGGTTGCCAGCCAATTGCAGGGCACATACAAACAAACAACCATTTGCACTCACAGTCATGCCTACGGGCAATTTAGAGTCTCCAATTCATGCATGTTTTTGGGATGTGGGAGGAAACCGGAGTGCCCGGAGAAAACCCACGCAGGCACAGGGAGAACATGCAAATTCCACACAGGCGGGGACGGGGATTGAACCCCGCACCTCAGAACTGTGAGGCTGACGCTCTAACCAGTCGCCCACCGTGCCGCGCTTGTGCACATTATTGTCTGAATTTAATCACATTTTTATCGTTGGTATAAAGGCCGGAGTGTCAAAACATGTTATCAGGAGATTTATGGCTTGGATTAACTGTATTGGGTTAACCAGTTCACTTACGACTGAAAGCATAATGAATGTGCATGTTTATTCTCCCTACATTATACCACTATAATTTCCCTTTTCTCTCTTTGAAAAGTCATTGATATATATGATGGTCACTCAGTGGCTTGTTTTTTTTTCATTTTTTTTCATGGAGATGCCTATGAAACATCAAAAATGTTGTGTGAGCAGTATTATCTGACCTCACCGGATATGGAAATCACACAAGTCAACTGTAAGTCTGAAAGAGCCATTTGTTCTGTACAATATTGAATTTGAATATTTGCCAACTGGGCACAGGTTTTAGGTAGGATCAAAATGGTTAACTTTAAAAATTCTTCTTGTTTTTTAAATTTGTAATTTTTATTTTTATCATGAATGTTACACAGCCAAAAGCCCAGACCAGCCCCTCCACATTGTTTATGTGCCATCGCACCTTTACCATATGCTTTTCGAGCTCTTCAAGGTATAGTAAACGAAACAATGGCAAACCTTAACGTTTTTTTTTGTTTGTTTGTTTTTTTGCCGTGTCTAACCGCCTTGCTAATCTTCTTTGTCAGAATGCAATGCGAGCAACAGTTGAAACTCACGAGACGAGCCTATCGTTGCCTGCCATCAAAGTGCGCGCCTCACTGGGCACTGAGGACCTGACTATCAAGGTAAATGAGTTCATGCAGCAGTTACCGCAGCAGAGGTAAACTCGTCATATATTTCTTTACAGACCGTCTGTATTCCCTCACTCTATTTTTAGATGTCTGACAGAGGAGGTGGAGTCCCTCTGAGGAAGATCGAGCGGCTCTTCAGCTATATGTACTCCACAGCTCCCAGTCCTGTACATATCGACAACTCTCGTAACGCCCCCCTGGTGAGACTTAAGTGAACCTTGCTTGTAAATTAGCTTATTAAAGTATGCAATGCACTCTGCAAGATTTTACTGGATTTACTGTAAATGGAACCATAACTACAAGGCCATTTCTTTCAGGCAGTACCTTAGTATTTAACAGTTTGCTCACATTTGAACTGGGGGCTCTTTTTTTATTTTATTTTTTTTTTAATGTAAATAATACCTCCAATTTTCCTGACTTCCCCCACAGGCTGGTTTCGGCTATGGCCTCCCCATCTCCCGTCTCTATGCCAAGTATTTCCAAGGCGACCTGCAGCTCTACTCTATGGAGGGCTACGGAACTTCAGCTGTCATATACTTAAAGGTGACAACAGCGCCAACGATCATCTGTCCAAAATAACCATTCGCCGATCACGTACACAGCCTTGACTGGTGCCAAGGAATTATGTAACACAAGACACTTCACAGCTGATAATGGATGCGCCCTTTTGTAAGCTATGTGTTCTCACGAGAGGCTAGTATGAAATTGTGTGAAGGGTTAGGCCTTATATTACGTTAATAACGCAGCAATATGAGTGTCAGTGTAGTATAAAACTCACACATTCCAAAAATGGCAAATCCTAATAGCAGTTAAGTATTAACAAACTGTGTTAACTAATAGACACTACTGTATTTTGCAACCCTGAATATGGGTGCCGCCAATGAAAGTGATTAGCGTGTACCCCACCACTTCCTCGAAGTCAGGACAAGAAAATGGTGGATAGACAAGGCATAGCTTTTTGTACAAAATTCTTCTACATTTTGCTGAGCATGATGTTCTTTGGGGTTTTTTTTTTTTTTTTTTTGGGAGGGGGTGGGGGCAGCTGTACGTTCGATCGTGTTGGCATGATATGTTCGGACCGCTTCACAGGCCCTGTCCTCGGAGTCGGTGGAGAGGCTCCCCGTGTTCAACAAGTCAGCCCTGCGCCACTACCAGTCCAGCACAGAGGCCGACGACTGGTGCATGCCCAGCAAGGAGCCAAAGAAGCTGGGCAGGAGCGAGAGGACTCACTCATGATAGACTGAAGGAGGTAGTGGAGAAAATACAGTAGATAGTGGTATGAGCGAAAAGATACAAGTTGGGGAGAAATGTCTTTGGCCAGTTGCGATCAGAATATAACTGAATTTTATTATTTGTCTTGAGACCATAACGCAGCAGATTTTATTGAAGCTTGCATTTGCTCCTCTCATTTTTTTGGTTATAATAACACACATACTCCATAAAATAATCCGACGAGCTGCTTTAAATTGACAAACAATAGGTTTTGTTTTCATAAAAATCAACAATGTTTCAGAATGCTGTCTATGGTAAATTCATTGTATTGGGTCGCTATTTTAATTTGAATCTTGCATCAGGTGACTTTGTTGGAACTGTGTGCCCTCGGAAACAAGTTACATAAACAATACTAAAATGTTAAAGGTGCTAGTTGTAAAAGCCAGTCACTTTTCTCTTCTTTACGTAACCACTTTACGTATAATTCTTCATTTAATATTTTACATGTTTTTTATCGTGACAGTTCTATATTTCAATGACAGACCTTGGCACAAAACCTGTGTTAAAGCATTTACAGTAGAGTGTGACGGGACCAATTACCTTGCTTCTTTACATTTGTCATCTTTAATATACAGTATCGTATATGTCATGATGGCTCACGTATTAGCAGTATGCACATTTCCTGTAAAGCCTCTTAAATGGGTGGTTTTACATAAAAGCAAAAAGCAGAATTTTACCATAAAAAAAGATATTGTTAGACATCACTTATACAATGTGCTTCACGTCACCTGATCTTCCAAACATTTTACAGTGACTTCCTTTTGAAGAGGTCGTACGAATGTAAACACCGAAAAGCCTAATCTAAGTAGACCGTTCCCCCAAAGTACATTACGGTGGTTCTGTCCACTTGGTGTAGGTGAGCCAGATAAACATACTTTTGCAAAATGACTGTTTATCTGCTCAGTTACTCAGTTGTACCATATTTTAAGTATTTTAACTTCTTCAGTAAAATGTACTAGAAATTTTAGAATATCAACCAATGCATATGAGGACCCAGCCAGCTGAAATGTTTTTACCGCTTAAAAAGGATAAAGAATGAATATGCTGATGAATGTTAATTTCCATTAGGAAGAACCGCACGTTCTTGTTTGAAAGTAGGACTGCTATGTACAGTATACAAAGTAATTTGTTAGTACTGTTGCAAATGAAAGTGGAGGATTGTATTACTTTGCTACTGTAGCAACAAGTGATTTTGAATGACAAATGGCCTTTATACTACCTAATGTGCAAACATGCTGATTAATATAATATTATTATTAAATATTTTATTTATTCTAATTATTATTATTAAATATTATGCACGCTGTCGTGATATAATGGACGTTGCCTTTTAATGTCTTTAATACATCCCATTAAGAGTATCAATGAGCCTTTTCACAAGAATTTGGTAGGATTTTGAACAAAATGTTTTGTAGTATTATGGTACTCTAGTTCATTTTTTGTAATGAATTCATGTAAAAATCACCTAATCTCTATAACCATTGGGCCAGTTTCTGGCACATTTAGTGTCCGCAGTTTTTCTGCCTTGTAACTAAACACTTTTCCGTACAAAATTCTTGTGAGGCCACACTGAGCCCAACATATACTGTACATTATTTTTACAATATTATTGTAAGTCACTTAAAGTGTGTATATGTACTTTACATTTCCTCCTAACTGAATGTTTAACATTTCGTATGCTTCCATTTCAAATGTTGTATTTTACCACTAACCACAAAAAAATGCAGGGGAAAAAAACTGCAAAAACATCATGTCACTGTTCAAAGGGTAGTTTTTTTTTCTCTCCTTTGGCAATTTTCATCCACATACCGGTTTCAACAAGATAAAAAACAAACAAACTAAACGCTACGTGTCATCACAGTTGTCAGCACTTTGACTCCCTCCTGGCCCTCCCCGCCGTGTTTGCGGACTCATGCAGCGTACACAGTCCAGTGCCTCTTTATGTGGCAACCTGCCAGTTGGGATTGAAAGCAGGCAGTTCTGTTTGACCCGTCATTAGATTGACCTCATGACCCATCCTGGTTGGGATAATTTCAAGCACTAGAAAAATGCATTCATGTTCTGGATAGTAAAGCAGCTGTGTGCCAAAGTGCAGAAATAGATGAACTGTTGTTAGCTGCCCCTATGGGATACTATTTCACTCCATATGTGCCTCTTTACATGGCAGCTGCTATACATACACCATAACAGTTGAGTTCACAAATCGGTCCACCAGCCTGCAGCAACTATTGCTTCATAATGTTAATGTACAGTGAGTACGGAAAGTATTCAGACCAGCTTAAATTTTTCACTCTTTGTTATATTGCAGCCATTTGGTAAAATCATTTCTTTTCGACAGAAAAAACGGAATTGTTGAAATCTTTGCAGATTTATTCAAAAAGAAAAAGTCAAATATCACACAGCCATAAGTATTCAGACCATTTGCTCAGTATTTAGTAGAAGCACCCTTTTGAGCTAATACAGCCACGAGTCTTTTTGGGAATGATGCAACACAGTTTTTCACACCTGGATTTGGGGATCATCCTTGCAGATCCTCTCCAGTTCTGTCAGGTTGGATGGTGAACGTTGGTGGGCAGCCATTTTCAGGTGTCTTCAGAGATGCTCAATTGGGTTTGAGTCAGGGCTCTGGCTGAGCCATTCACACACAGTCACAGAGTTGTTCTTAAGTCACTTCTTCGGTATTTTAGCCGTGTGCTTAGGGTCATTGTCTTTTTTGAAGAAGAAGGTTTTCGTCCAGGATATCCCTGTACTTGGCCCCATTCATCTTTCCTTCGATTGCGACCAATCGTCCTGTCCCTGGAGCTAAAAAACACCCCCACAGCATCATGCTGCCACCACCATGCTTCATTGTTGGGACTGTATTGGACAGGTGATGAGCAGTGCCTGGTTTTCTCCACACATCCCGCTTAGAATTAAGGCCAACAATTTCTATCTTGGTCTCATCAGACCAGAGAATCCTATTTCTCACCATCTTGGGAGTCCTTCAGGTGTTTTTTCTTAGCAAACTCCACGCGGGCTTTCATCTGTGTTGCACTGAGGAGAGGGCTCTTCAGGCAGTTCCTTTGGCCTCATGATTCTCATTTGCTCTGACATGCACTGTGAGCTGTAAGGTCTTATATAGACAGGGGTGGGTCTTTCCTAATCAAGTCCAATCAGTCTAATCAAACACAGCTGCACTCCAATGAAGGTTTAGAACCATCTCAAGGATGATCAGAAGAAATGGACAGCACCCGAGTTAAATATATGAGTGTCAGAGCAAAGGGTCTGAATATTTATGGCTGTGTGCTATTCCAGTTTTTCTTTTTGAATAAATCTGTAAAAATTTCAACAATTCCGTTGTTTTTTCTGTCAATATGGGTTGCTGTGTGTACATTAATGAGGGGGGAAAATTAACTTAAATGATTTTAGCAAATTGCTGCAATATAACAAAGAGTGAAAAATTTCAGGAGGTCTGAATACTTTACGTACCCAGTGTAAATGTTCAGTATCCCAAAGCCAACAAACGTTAAACAGGTGCTATAGTAGCTATACTTTATCCTCTGCAAAGAACAACGAATATTACTGCGAGTTACTAAGGAGCTGAGACAGGCTCCATGTATCTTTGTGTGTCGGTATTATACTGTTCCCACGAGGCCGAGGTGGGCACACCAGAAGGAGCAGCACAACGTCCATTGAATTGAAACAAAAGAAATGTTATTTCTTTACACGCGATGTAATTGTCATTAGTGTCTGCTTTTTATAAAGTAGAATATTGTAGTATTTTTCTTATTGAAAAACCCCATTACATACATGATTGTTTTGGTTTTTTGAGGGGGAGGCTGGACTGGATTAATAGCATTTCCATTGATTTCAATGGAGCAAGATAATTTGAGATAGTGTTTTCTTATCCGTTAAAATTGGGGTCCGTTAAAATGAGGTTCCATTGTATAGTAAAACTAGTTAATACTATTAACTCTTAAAATGGAAACGCTCTCTGTAGTGGAAGGGGCAAATGTATTGATCTGACCCCAGAGAACTTTGTAAACATGTCAAAACGACCTAAACTGTCTGGAAAAGAAAAGAAGAGGGGGAAAATTTGGAGAAAGAAAGGGGCAAAGATGCAGTAATGAAATGAAGCGGCGGTTGTACTGCATCAGATATTCGACACTGTGTACTGTTAAGTTGAAGTCTCGATTCTGAGTGATTAGTCTCAATTATCACAAAAAAAACAACCCATTTTTGTATTTCATGGCAGGGTCCTTAAATATTATGGATCATTTGTAGCGATTAAACATTCTTAGTAGGTGTCTACATTGGCCTAACCTACGCTTACTGTTGTAAACTTTACATCAGTGTTAAAGTACACATTTTTAAAAAGACATCATAATTTAGCATTGCCACATGCCATATTAAACTGCAGTTTATGCTTCTTGGCATTTGCCAGTTAACATTTCAATATAATGACAATAATGTTGTATCTAATATACTGTAAATATCAGGAAAAAATAGATGGTATATAATTACATACAACATGTATCAATAAGACTTTTCAAGGAATCATCATTTTTCTATAATATCTGAAACACTCCTCAGATGTACTTTTGAGATATTTAACCTTTGGGCATCAACATTTTATGACATCATTTATTGCCATTATTATTTATTCATTTATTTAAAGGATTTGTATTTTGTGGTAAGGGTATTTGTATTGTATTTCAGGGTTTTTTTTGGTATTTATTTTGTTAAGCATGTCAATTTGGTGACATGCTATCTTACAAATTAAAGGCAGTGGTAAAAACAACGCACTATGATTTCTTTTGTAGGCATATTTAAATGACCTATGATGTATAAAATCTCACCAAGGGTGTCATTTCTAAACTGTAGGGCGAGCTATGCCAATGACAAGATCTTCTTATGATAAATAGGACTGAGATTTGGTAGACTGATGCTCACATCATGCGCTGTTGTGACTAGGATGAATGGCCAAGTCATCTCTGGAAAGTTTTCAAAGTAATCTAGTTGTGAAAATACAGTAGAACCCAAGAGGGAAAGTGCTAAATTTACAAATAACACTGATAAGGATTTGGACATACTTGGCAAATAAAGATGATTCTGATTCTGATAGGACATCATCATCTTGAGAGCATTTAGACTGGTTGTTAGGTAAATTCAGCTACGCATGAGTAGTGTGATTCGATGTTCCTCAAGAAAGCTATCAAAAAGTAAGATTTCCATTGGGAAAAATCCAAAATACCAAGGTGATTTAAAAAGGTTGGTGGTATGGAAGGACTTGACATGCTCTCAATTGGTATTGCATTTTCTCTGTTGAACCCAACTGATATAATGTACTTTTGTCTCGCAAATTCATGTACACGAATCAATAAAGTATCCCCTCAGGTGTCAGCAATAAGTAGTTCTTAATGCTTGTTGGTAAAGGGAGTGGCGCTACGCCTCTTTCACAGGAGCCATCCATACTGCCTCTGATAACACATCTGGTCAGGTGCAGCAAGCTGCGAGGGGTGTTAGTGCAAACAGCGAACAAGGAGTCGTAGAATTCTGTGTGTCGCTGAGATAAGACAGGAGCAAACAGAACATTTAAAGACAGGAGAGTTTACGAAAGTCAAGATTTAAAGTACTACCTTGTAGCAGTCATCCGGAATAGCAGTCCTCCACTTGCTAGTAGGCTTTAAATGTTCATACGAGTTGACCATGATCTCTACAACTTTAGGGTAGTCGTGGCAGGACTGCAATACCTGCAAAGGACAACATGATAGGGCACCACCCAAGAAGCAAGAAGTACCGTAAGTTCCAATTGGCAACAATCCACCGCATCAGGCTCTATATGAGTGTGTAAAAGTAGCAGTTGTTTGAAGGTTTATAAATACTGTAACATGTATGCTAATTTCTCTTAGACTGTCTGTGGCGTTTCACATTATGTTAGCATTAAGCCAGCAGACTTTCGCTCGGTGAAATGATATGGTTTGGTTGAACATTTTGAGGTTAAATGTTGTCTTCTGTCGATTTAAATCACATATTTTCACCTATCGTGGGTGGCTCTGCAATGTATCCCAAATGAGAAACTGGCTTCACTTTATCTGCGTACCTTGTGAAATTGGGGTGGGTAGATCCTGGCCGCATTGTAGTTCAGCAGCAGCTGGTAGCAGATTTCATGTAAGGCTGTGTGCCTTACATCGGTCACTTTGAGGAGATACTGGATGGGAGAACAGCCGTTAATGTCCATTGCTCGCGTGTCCGCTCCGGCTTTCAGCAACATCTGCATCAGGATGTGATCACAGTTCCAGGCAGCCTTGTGAAGAGCGGTTTTATTGTCCTCCTCTTGAAGGTTGACATCTGGAAAAGAGAATACCATCGTGAAACACACCCCGATCCTGTGTCATACACACGCTAAATATGAGGAGGACACACAATCGCCACCTGCTTTGTGATCCAACAGGAGGCGGCAGACAAGATGGTGATCTTGGCTGTAGGTTTGCTCTTTGGTGTCAAAAGCCCAAAAGGCGGCAGTCATCAGGGGGGTCTCGTGGAGAGAGTTGCCTGAATCCACAGGGGCTCCATGGGCCAAATAGAGTGCCACCAGTTCCGGAACCCCAAATCTTGCTGCAGTGTGTAACGGTGTGTCCTCCTCATTGTTGTGACTGGGTATGCTCACCTTCGCACCTCCGTGAGAAAAACAAGACATGGTTGTAATGTTCCAGTAGCTTTCCACTTGACTTTCAGGGCGATGTTACCATTCGAGGTATTGAGGGAAAGTCCAGCATCCATTAGCTTACATTACAAAAACAATAACATAAAGATTGCAAAACAGGTTAGAGGAGAAACTCCATATTTGCACTTTGTTTTTGGGAACATACCTCTTCACTGACTCATGACTTTTTCAAGATACGAGCCGTTGTTCGGCTGTTTTTTTTGTTTTGTTCCCCCCCCCCCCCCCCCCCCCCCCCATTAACTGTCTCGTGAAATTCTGCTAGCTTAATGCCAACACGCAATGCAAAACGCCATTGACGGGCTCGTGAAAGTAGCGTTGATGTTGCGGTTATCATAAAACTTTACCTTGTATTTGAACACAAGCGGAAGCAACACATGCAGACAGCATTCAACAATACTCACAGGCATATATTCTTTATCATCTGTGAAAAATTACTATGCAGCTCACTGAGCTAAGTTGCAAGCTCCTCCATGTGTAGCTGGGTCAGTATTATACTGACCCCAGTGAAGTACATTTAGGGAGTGCTATTAACCCTATTAAAAATAGATTACAAACATTTTAGGTGTTTCTTTGGGAGGATGGAATGGCTTAATGGCATTTCCATTTATTTCATTGGGGAAAGAGGATTTGAAGTGAAAGTGTTTTGAGTTACGAGCATGGTCTGGAATTAATTTAACTCAGATCTCAAGGCATGACTGTATTATTTTGGCGCTCTCTTGTGGTATCATAGTGTCAAGGAACTATGTCAAAGTGAGTCGAGGAGTTTCATTCCGAAAAAAATAGTGCTTTGTTGCCTTTGTGGCATCTAAAGGCCAAGCAGGGGTTAAAAGTGCAGACAATATGTTTGTTGTGAATACACATTCAGTCAAATTGTAGAATTTACCTTGAGGGACATAAATGCACCTACTTCCTACATACACTATTTTGGCAGCGTACTTACCTTTGAGGATGAGCAACTTGGCACAGTCGACAGAGCCTTGGGTGATACAGTAGTGCAGTGGTGTGTGTCCACTCAGGGACAGGCTGTTGACCTTTGCACCGTGGTCTAAAAGCAGACCCACACAATCGGCATTGGACACCTCGCAGGCCACATGCAGCGGCGTCTTCCCGTTGGGCATAGGGTTGATGGCGGCACCTTCCTGAAGGAGTACCAGTGCAGTTTCCACTGCGTTGGACATCACACAAACGTGAAGACCCGTTGCCCAGGACTTCTCTAGTTTGTAGCCTGGCAGCCAATACCCTGTCAAAAATCAGATACAGAAACTGACTAATACTTTTCTGGGCTGAAGGATACCTTGGAGTATGTTAATGAGCTACCAATTTAAGATAAGTCTGTGCTGTCATTTAGCCAGTGTTTCTGGTAGTCTGGATCCTTATCACCATCTAGATGAATAAGCTATAGAACTTGTTGTGTTAAACCCAGTTTGGATTTCCTTGATAGTGTTCCCTTATTTTGCGGTTCATTGATCTCACCCCACACTATCACACATTTTTCACCATACAGTGTTCCCTCGTTTTTCACGGTTAATGGGGACCAGAACCCCCCGCGAAAGGTGAAAAAACGCAAAGTAGGATTTGCCCCCCCTAACTAACCCTAACCCCCTTTTTCGCTGATGGTCATCATCGGGCGCCCCGGAGGAAGCTTTCCCAGGGGCACAGCACTTCGGCGGCATTGTAAGGGCTTGCTTAACTAATCAAAAAAATGATCGCTTAAACAAAAAAAGTTATTGCTAACACAACAGTGTGGACGAAACTGGCGAGACACAACAAGGGAAGATGCTGGGTGAGGCGCAGCCAATCAGCTCACGGGATAAATCCACACATGCTCTCATTGGTCGATGTCGCGCCGGGAACCAATCACCCGCCTTGTATGAGTGCTCGTACAGTTCAGGCATGTATAAAACCTCTGAGTCAACTCATCTCTTTGTTTGGCATGCAGGGAAACCTTCTCTCGCGTACATCAACATGAAACAACGCGTCTTTCCGCAATATGGCTGCCGATATGGCTGTATTATTATTATTATTCTTTTATTATTATTATTTTTTTTTTAAATGAATTTTTGGGAAAAACCCGTGAAGCACTGAAGCCGGAAAACGTGAAGCGCGAAGTGGCAAGGGAAAACTGTGTTTCATATTCTTAGACTAGCTTGCATCAGCTTCATTTCTCTGCCCTTACCTTGTTTATAAGAGGCCAGGACCATGCTGGGGTCCTCCACCTCCAGCACAGTGTCAATCTCGAGTTTGTTGGTGTGGAGGATCCAGAGGACCTCCTGGGCATTGTTGGTCCGTAAGGCCTCCAGGTAGCTTTGCTTTAGCTGCTTTACAGCCAGTTGCCTCGGGCTCAAATTTTCCATGAACACCTCTTGACAAGAGGGCCCTACCCCTACTTAAGTAACACCAGCTGGCTCGGGCACAAACGCTCTCCACACAGCATGGAGGAGATTGCAAATGAATGTGCAAGTGATAATGAAAGATTCATGCATACCCACATTGGAAGGCCTTCAAAGTCCCAGCCATCAGCCACTATTTGGCGGCTGCATAACAAACAAAAACAACAACAAAAGATCAAGGGCAACAAATGACATGAGGAGAAAATGGCAGAGTGAAATATAAATAGACAGAGCAGTGGGAGGGACTGCAGAACTTGAGCTCTGTCTCTGAATTTGGACGGGTGAGTCTGCTGGGTCACATGGTCCAAGACATTTTTTTATAATGGAGTGGGCAAATTTATGTGCTCAAGGGCCATATAAAATGGCCATTTGTAGAGGAGGTAAGTTTAAATAAAAAGTTCATTAATTTAATTACAATAATAACCTTAGAATAAAAAATATAATAATACATTATAGTATAATCAATACAAATTATTTAGGAAAATACAAAAAAATGTAGTTACAATAAATTAGTCAATTTAATGAGATAAATGAACACAGTAAGTGGTGCCTTCAGAAACAAATGACCCAACTTGTGAGTTTTTCAAGATACAAGTTGACTGGCCAATTTTTTTGCTTTAAGTTGCGAGTAAAAACTTTGAGATACGAGCACTGTCTGGTGGCAGTGAACTCAACTCACTTTACAACAAGGCAGCAGTTTGGCAGATAGTGAACAATTGTTCCAAAAAAGAGGCTTTAAGATGTTTATTCCCAAACCCAGCTAAAGTTTACTGTCAAACTAAACAAAACTTTGCCTTTCTAAAGTCTGTTTAGCTTAATGCTAACGAACATGTCACAATGCCATAGATGGGCTAACGAATGGCATTGGTAGTGCAATGTTATAACACTTTACACGACCGATATTTTAACGGTGTAGACAGATAATATAACTACTCATATATTCTTTATCCTCTGCAGAGAACAACTAATATAACGGTGGTTTCCTGAGAAGCTGTGACCATCTGCATGTAAAGCCATTTCTGTATTATACTGCCCCTAGTTGGTCACGGCGCACACACCAGGAGCAGCATGTCCATTGTATTGAAGCCAAAAACGTGCCATAAACTTTAATTCTTTACATTCTATACAATTGTCATTGCTGTATGTTTTTAATAATGTGAATGTGCAAAATGTTTATATGATGTAGACGACCTGTGAAGTCAAGTTCCGTTTTCACAGAACAAATTTTGATCATTATAACCAAAATTGCTATGTTGTGAAGAAAGAAAGCAAAGACATCATTGACAGCACATTTTATTCAGTGTAACAGGGATTATAGCTGCCCTTTCAAACTTTTCATTATGTAAAAACTAGACCAAATTAGGGGTGAAGGGGGGTAAGAGGAGGAACAAAAGCACATTGTGGCGATGATCTGAAAAACCAATGTCAAATGAGCCCTTGTGGGCACGACTCACAGTTTTGGCCTGCTGGGAGCACCAGTGTCCCATCTATACATTGCATTCATCACACCAGGTAAGATAATTTGCTTCCACAAACTGCATATTCTCACAGTGAAGGAAACAGAAAAGCATATACAGTACAGAAATATCAAAAGAATGTATCTCGAGTAGTTTATTGTGGCAGTGTATGGATGGATCAGATGGGGGGGGGGGGGGGGGGGGGGGCGGGGGGGGGGGGAAACAAGCACAATGGGATGCTTTGTTCTTAAAAGCCTCCACTTATTTATTTTTTTTAGCAGATTGCAATTCAGTTTTAATCAAGAAAACAAATAATTTATGGGGAAAGCAATTCATAATATTACAATTGTGGATAAATCTTTGTTGGTTCATTGCAATTTTGTTCATGTGATCAGTTGACTTCTTAAATACAGAAATAAATAAACAATATCATGGATATTCTAACTACTGCAACAGCATGGACGCATCAAATCAATGTTCCGTATTTAGGCAATGAACTTCGGAATGTCTCTCGCTGCGCTTCGCAATCCTAAAACACAATTCTAAGTACATACTATAGGGTAGAAATCCATGTTTAGGGAACATTAAATTAAATCAAATACATTGCATGTCCTTTGCAGTGTAACATCTATAATAGTATAAATTGAGAATCTTTACCACATCTGAGCACAGAGATAAACCATTTATATCATATGGCTGCCTTCCTCAATATCATTTGTCATCTTTATAGTGTTTGTGATGTTTTTATTTCTGGCAGGAAAAAAACATTAAGTGTATTTAGCGAGTTATTTCAGGAAAATTCTCTAGAATGTCTAAAGGTAGCAGTTGGGTATTATTACCGTTATTTAAAAGGAATACAAAAAGAGGTCAAAGCGGGTTACAAGCAACAGTATACTGTATATATCAGCAGGAAGTATCAGGTATATATTTTTTTGTAATTTTTTTTTTTTTTTTAATGGAATAAGTTTGGTCATTTACACATTTCCACTGTCTTCATCAGAAGCAGTCATAAAGTACATCCACTTTTTCATAGCTGCATCACATACAGTATTGGGTACATTTCTACTGCAAGGAACATTGCACATGCTGGTGCAAAGGTTTACAGTGTTCGCACTTCCAGTGTTCTCGCAAGTTTAGTCCTAATGGAAAGTTCCAGTGTTTTCCTTTTAACAACAAACTTAAGCAGCGTGGCGACACCTAGTGGTAATACGAGTACTCATGTAGTCCAGGTTGCATCAAATTATTAGCGCTTCCAGTGATCTAACTATGAGAGTAGCATAAACATGAGTATTAAAATGGCACATTAGACGCATTTGTGTCAGTATGCACTGCACAGTTTGATATACATCGAAAGGTCCTGAAATATATTAAGCCGTTTGAGCATTTATTCGATAGCCCTGATATCCAGCTTAATGTCCATGGACTGGTGGTGTTCTAAAATTCTACTAGTTAACATCTAGGGCCTCACAATTAGTAGTAGTAATGCGCAGATGTTGACTAGTGCACAGTTTTGTCTCATTAGTAATATGTAGTTGTCCAACTAGTATGCAAAAGCTCTCCTAGTGTACTAGTACATGGACCTTAAGCTTTACTAGTAAGACATATTTGTTATGCTAGTGTGCCCTAGTAGTTCTACTAGTGCACTGAATTGTCATACAGAGTGTACTAGTATATGGACCTTATGCTGGATATCAAGGATATCAAATGAATGAGCATTTATTCGATATCTTTAAATGACACATGCTTACTAGTTCAGCCTAGTAGTGATACTAGTGCAGCACAGTAGTTTACTAGTAAGGGTTGATTGCATATTAGTTGGCCAAAAGTAGCGCTTGTTGTGGAAAAAACCTTACTAGTCAGACACAATTGTTCTACTAGTGTGGCCCAGTTCTACTAAAGCGCTGAATTGTCTTACGAGTGAGGACAGTGTACACTAGTTACTTTAAGCTGGATATCAATTAAATAAATGCTCGAATGGATTGTCATACTGAAAAGGAGTAGAACAGTTAGCTCTGGAGAGGATAATGGATGAATATGCATTGCCTAGGTCACATATTTACTCTGGAGATGAATAAATAAACCCAATTTACAGCAACAAACCTCAAAATAAATATAAAAGAATCATTTCTTGAAATGCCTAAAAACAGGATCGGTGTAAAATGAGGCAAAATGAAAGGGCAGAATCCCGTAACCCGACTGTCTGTTTTGGTTTAACTTGCTTGGTGGTGGAAAAAGTTGCCCAAAACAGTAGATGGCGCTCAAACCACACACTGTACAAAGGTGTCCCGCAGGGTTCAATCTTAAAACCTTTGTAAATTGTCTTTGCAGGAACCCAAAGTCCAAAGAGTCAGACAGAATCGGGTCACTTGGGCTGCGCTTTATCGCGCTTCTTTCTGGTGTTGCTCCAGCTCTCTCTTCCTGAGCTTCTCACGTCGTTTCTCCACTTTCTCGTCGTTCCTCTTGGCCTTCTCCATCAGAACTTTAAGGGCTTTTATTTTTTTCTTGATCAAGCATTGATCCTGGGAAGAAGTAACTCCAAGAGACTGAAATAAGAAGAACAAGAATGAGCATCCTACACAGATACAGTACATAAATTCAACGACCTACATTCCTTGTAACCCTGGACATTCTACTATTACGATTACCTTGAGGTCAGCACTATCCAGTTGTAGCAGCCGTTCTCCATCTATGTTTTTGGCAGTGAATTCTGGAATATGCTGTTCTAAACTGAGGCCCATGAGCCAGCGGGCCACTTGCTGAGAGGTCCACTCTGATACATTGCGGTTCTGCCACTGATGCTGCTTCGTAATCCACTCTTCTTCTAGGATCTGGTGACAAAAGTCCAACAGAAACTTGGTGAGTAACGTGATTACAAAGATTTCCAGGTCTTCCTCTCTGCATTCGATCATGATCTGAAGACTGAATAATTTTAGACTAGCTGATAGCAAATACTAAATAATAGTATCCTACAATGCAGTGAGGCATTAATGACACACTAACTGGGCAAAACACTAGGTAGAAATGTAGCCTGTAGTTAATATCATATTATATTGTGCAAGTATACCTAATGTCTCGGAAATGAGAAATACCTTGACTTACGAGTACCCCAACCTAAACGTTTTTGGAGTTGTGAGCCATGGCTTTGTCGATTTTTTTATTTACATTTTTTCCGCTCGTGTCGCAAACAAAAATTGTAGTTACAAAGCAAGCTTCAAGTACGCTGCTGCTTGAGTGAAGAGAAAAACACAAGTGGTGCAATTATGGTACTGTAATGCCCTCGCATGTGGGCAAGGAGAGCCACAGTTGACAATGCACTTTCAGCCTTTTCTTGAACACAACAAACAGGCAAAGACAAATATAAAATGAAAACACTTGCAAGGTGCGGACGCTGACTAAAATAATCGGGCAACCCAACTGACTCCAGCTTTTGATGTTACTCATTAGGCCATCCCCTTCACTAAAGGCACACATCAATACACCAATACTACAATGTATGTGTGAAGTTTATTTCGTTACATTCTCTTACAGCGCTATCTCAGTTACAGAATGAATTGAAGTCGCAAGTCAAGGTACCGCTGTAGAAAACTGCGGTAAACAGTTCCAGTGGCCAGTCTCACCTCATCATCTACCGTATCCAGACTCTTGTTTGTGGCAGCATAGGAAACAAACCAAAAGAGGAGGGAATGTAAACAATGCAGAAAGACACTGGCGAATCTCAACACACTAAATTCAGCTCTGGTTCTGGATTATTTTTATCCATATGACAGCATGGTGCGCCATTGCAATAATGAGACTCATGTGCCGCAATTTCTGAGTGAGCGTACCTCATCAGAAGAAAGCCCTACGTTTTCGGCATGTCCTGATGTTTTGGCTTCGCTGGCCAGCCCGCTGATCTCTACGGAGCTGCTGCTGCTGCTAGCACTCAGGTCCTCACTCAAAGCGGGACCCTGACAAACCAGAAACACAATTACCCAGTCACAATGGGATCCATCTGTGAGCACCGGGAGGCTGCATGTGCTTAATTGGACCAAGTGCCTCAATTCTATTGACCTTTCCCTGATATATTATTGATTAGTGCGTTAAGTTTGCAAATGTAATCAAGGCTGTGGGCCATTCACTGCATGTTTTAAACACAGGGAGCCTGGATGGGGACCACATGAATCAGGCAATGCAGGACCTTTTCGCTGATTATAGCCCACATTGATTGGTCAATTAATAATAAGTACATCAGAGACTAATAAAGCGAGGAAGTAAAATTGTGTTTTAAACTGGGAAATCAGAAAATTATGATGCATTGTTAAGTTAGTTATTTTACAAACAACTAAACTATAACTACTGCATATATTAGAGTGAGGCTATAAGACAATATTTAGATCACTAATTTTCATCTGTTTCATATTTAGATTTATATTAACACCTACTGAACTACCACAACATTAGGCACAATTTAGTGACATTCGAAAAAAACGAAATGTGAGTCAATTCTGTCTTTACAAAATAGAATCTTCAATTTTGATTAACATGGCTGTATTCAATTAATACGAGGGCAAAATATTCAAAACCTCTTAGATTGAAGCAGTGCACTTACACCACTGCAAACTACAACAAAAATAATAGTGTAAATAAATATAGTAGCAATCAAATATTGTCTTTATTAGCTTTTGTACATGCAACTTTATTTACTGGGTAGGATTAGATTGTGCAGGTGTACCTAATGAAGTGGCAGAGTTTCTAAGTATAAGTAAGTATAAATAAGCATATACAAATAGAGGATATAAACAAATAGTACTTACTACTTACTACTCAATAACGTTTATTTATTTATTTTTTATTTATTTTTTTCCTTCTTCTTTCTATTAACGTTTATAATGGATTACAGTATGTCTAAGTCATTAATCGGTTCAGTGTCTGCAAACCTCATGAAATTGTCCCTTGACTTTCCGAGGACTTTCCTCTGTGCATCTGAAAGAGAGTTAACATAGGAGATGTCACATGGCCATTTTTGTACCACATCTTCATAAAAAAAAAAAAAACATAAACGGTACACTTTGCTCGGTTTTTCTTCAGTTTTTATCCCCCTGCTCTAGAGTGTCACTCTTGAGCATCTTACCCAGACTCAGGGGCTTGTCTCTGCTCCTCCGCACGTCGAGAGGGGCTTGATGTTGTAAGAGAACCTGCGAGATACACCGACATTGTGAGCATTCCTAAGGCAAAGCTACTGTATGTCGTTGTTTTGAATATACAACGTGTAATTCTCTTTGTTTAAGGTTTTGTTTGAACTGAGGGTGGCAGATGCACTGCTCGCCACTGCTATTTAATGCCAAGGCAGCACTTATATTGATCTAATCTGTGGGTTGTCGTTGGTTTACAGGCGTCCAAACCTTCTTTTAATCGCCGGGGGGATCCTTCTGCACTGGCCAGACCTCTGGGTACCGCATCATAAGAGGCCACACTACGAATGGAGCCAGAGCGACTGTGACCTGGACTACTGCGCCCCTCTAAGACCTGAGGATGGACGGCAAGAGGTGAGCTGGAGAGTCATGTTTATAGAAAAAGAGAAAGCAGACAAAAAATGTATAAGACGGATAAGTGTGACATAATATTGAGAGGAAGTTAGCCGAACTGATCCAGTCACAAAATGAACGTGTACCATTTCCGACTCTTTTCACATCGGAAGCCCCGCACTGCTTTGTTTTGGACTCCCTGCCAATTGGGACTCTCAAGTTGTTTATCCAATGTGAGCTGCTCATCTCAAGCTGTGTTTAAAATGACAACATTATCCAGACAAGAGCTTTTCATCCACAAACATACTGCCGTTCTCGTCGCATTCAGAGAAAACGAGTTGTTACAGCGCCGTACACTCAATTAGTGCGGCTGAGCAACATGCATCAATTAATCCATTCAATAAATAGATTGGATAGAGCTCAGACACTCATACACACTCCAATTAAACACAATGTGCTGACCTTTATGACAACATATTCAAAGTTGGGAATAATGTTTGGTTTCATGACAAATTCCGTATTTCAAGACACGTCGTATGATGAGGCATCTGTTGTTGAAAAAGTGTGTGTGTGCGTGTTAAATTACAAACCTCTCCTTCGGTGGAGCTGACGCTGTTTGCTCTTGAGCCTTTCCCTTTGCTGGGAGAGTAGGGGGAGCCCTTCCTTAGTTCTATAAATGCACACACACACACACACACACACACACACAAACAGCATCTTAAAGATCAACGGTAGTTATCATAACAGTGTGTTGCATATAATATACACAAATTGGCCACACCATTAGGTACACCTTGCGCACGAAGATCTACCTGGGCAGTCTAATGAGATCCCCCCAAAATTCTACCAGTACAAAGTTAATAATGTTCTGTGGGATGCTGATTATTAATTTTAAATGATTTGGAATGTTTAGGTCTGGATGTATGGGTGTCGTCATTCTTGCATAAAGTACCTGAAAGTGATACTTGAGTAAAAGTAAAAGTATCTTAGCAGAAAATAACTTTAGCGGAAGTTCAAGTCACCTTGTAGAATATTATTTGAGTAAAAGTCTCAAAGTAACTGACATTTGCTGTACTTCGGTATCAAAAAGTGTTTTCTGATATAAAATGTGGTCTACTCAAGTCTTGGAAGTAAAAATGTACAAAAAGTAAGCAGTTGGAGACTTTTGGGGAATGTATCGGAGTAAAAGTATAAAATGACATTTTATTTAGGAACTGTAGTGGAGTAAAAGTTAATGTTACCAGAAAGTACAAATATTTGAAATTTCTACTTGAATACAGTGACAAAGTACCTTATTATGTTATATTAGAAGAGTTTGCAGTAGTGGAGAATTGCACTTTCTCATATTTTGTCTCATTTATTATTATCTTTATAAAGGCGGAAACTTTAATCCCACGCTTTATCATCGTTCTTTTTACTTTATGCATTATTGATGTGCAATACGTTTTCTTTTGCTTTAAGCTTAGGAAAACATTCGCACTCATTTTAGTTCATCAATACACTGTCTCAAAAAAACAATGTCTTGCTTGAACAATAATGCTATTAATTAGGCAACTATAATTTACTCGGATTACAAGGACAGACTGTCATATCACATTCAACTATTCATATTTGTAAGCGATCCTATCTGCAGATTTCTCTCTTCTCCTCCCACATGCTCCCATTTCTCGCACGTCCCAGCTGTCTTCTTTGCCGCCTCAGTTTTAATGTTGCATAATGGGCTGCGTCACTCAGATTAGAACAGATCCAGTCTCGCCGTTACTCTGTCGGCACTGGTCACATGTCACGCATTCTGATACTGTCGCAGGGGGAAAAAAGCCTGCTTAGCTCAAGAGGTGAGCAAAAAGCAGGTAACACAGCTTCAAGTTTCTTGTCAGACAAAGCATAAGTAGACATAATTTGCGGCGTGAGCCATCAAAACAGTGTAGCTAAAAGTGTAGTATCCAAAGAATCACTAAAATACAATATCAAACTGCATAACGTTACAGTCGATTGAACTTTTTTTTTTTTAATCCAGTGCAGTACATTTGTTAAGTGCTTTTCAGTTGTATTTAACTTTTAATTACAATGCAGATGCAGTGTTTGTTTGACCTCTTCCTTGTGCTGCAGCTCTGCTGGGGCTGTTCTGCAAAGCAGGCGGCCTCTCAGCACTGTTGCTGTTGTTGTTGTTGACCTGGATGTTGTTTTGCTTCATCAGCTGCATCAGCTCTGACTCCAATGTTGCAATCTGTTGAGAGGAGGGAGCAGATCAATGTTAATTAGCTGTGAGCACGCTTCCGTCAAAACAAAAGTGTTCCGGATGATGGGCATTTGACGAAACAAAATAATATCCCCAATTCTCCTTTGCAGCTATTCAAGCTTCTGGAGTTTTGGGAAGGTTTTATTTTTTATTTCAGCTGTGAGTAAGGGGTTTTCGTGGGGTTCAGGTTAGGGTTCTCAACTTCTTCCACATTAAACTTATTGACCATGCCTTTATGGACATTGCTTTGTGTACTGAGAAATAGAAAAGGCAATTTTCCATGCTGGTTGGAAACAAATCCCAAATATCTTGGTAAGATGATTCATGAATTGGAATGTCTCATACTGTACAGTGTATAAAAGCCAATAACATATACAGTCCCAGACTGACTGTACAGTTTTATTATGTAGATTGTTGTCCTGGCTCTTGCTTGTGCCATTTTAATGCAGTGCAGTAGCCAGTTGACATGTGCAGAATAACGATAGCGCACACTTGGCTGCATTGGCGATCCAGCCGAGCAGACACTTAACGCTTCTGTCATATTATACAGTGGGAAAGCTAATAAATAAATAAATAAAACAGCTTGACCTTTGACCACAGAGCTGACCACAGGCCACGGGGACACCTTAGCCATCTGCTGTCAGTGTGAACTGAGGGGACAGTTTTGCAAAAAATAAAGCACCCATGTGTAAAAAGCTTTTGAGCAGGGATGCAGATTGTTGAACTGAAATGCACAGTAAACACTTAGAAGTACAAGTGTTAATTTGCTATCTTCTTCCCTTCTT
This sequence comes from Phyllopteryx taeniolatus, assembly GCF_024500385.1. Taxonomy (NCBI): domain Eukaryota; kingdom Metazoa; phylum Chordata; class Actinopteri; order Syngnathiformes; family Syngnathidae; genus Phyllopteryx; species Phyllopteryx taeniolatus. Next base: position 10,154,355 of record NC_084522.1, read on the forward strand.
CAGAGACATTTAGTGTGTCCTCTGGAGACCACTTAGCCAAATCTTACAGACATATTTAGATGAACTGCTTAAAGAGTCACACATAAACATAGAATATAATCTGTACCCTGACTTGAAGTCCCTGGATCTCAGCCAGGTGAGCTTTCTCGGCCTCCTCCAGGCGCCTCCTTTCGGCATCCTCCTTCTGGATCAACTCCACCTCCCTGGAGGAGGAGATGGAAAAGTGTTGAGCAGGAGAGCAAGCCACAATGACAATGAGGCACCAGAACTGCATGATGTCTCCAGCCAAAATAAAATGAAATCACATACAAATTACGTTAAATATACAGATACCGGTATTGCTGCCAATACCAATACTTACTCATAAAAGTGTCCCGATACGACACACAAGACATATAATTTCTGGGTAAAAGTGATGTAAGCTGTGTGGAGATAGGCAACTGCAAATTCTGTCTGCATAATGGATGATTAACTCCGCTCAGGTGGCAAATCCGCTCCTTTCACGAAGCACCTTTCGAGCCTCTTCGCCCGCAACGCACTGCTATTACTCTAAAACATTTTATATTGAAGTGAAACTTACACCATGCTCAGGAAAAGTTTTTGTGTTTTTGAAAAACATTGGATTGAAATGAAACACATTACTGAAATGTAAGTAAGCATTCATACTTGGTCTAAAAAAATTGGTATCACTGCATCCTTAAATATTACACATTTTAGATAGTCACAAAACATTTTAAAAGTAAATATTTGAGAATCGACCGTCTAAATGTCCACGTATCAAATACAGAGCATAGGAAAAAAAAGTATTTCATCAACATTAATGCCTTAGAAAAAATGGAAAAAATAGTATTTCATCAAAATTAATGCCTTATCTAGACAAAAATAGGGGGGGTGGGGGCAGGGGGAAATTAACTGTACCTACGTGTATATTAAAAAAATAACCTTCTTGGAAGATTTAACATAATCACCTAAGGTGCTTTGAGGCCATTCCTCTGTTTGTAAATGATGCTTCTTCATCTCTCTCCTGTGTGGACATCTTAGCCATAAAAGCAGTTAGTTTCTAACGTCAGCCTCACTTTGTCTGCAGGGCTGAGCCAATTAGAGGCAGTCAGATTGAAGCTGAGCAGCCAAGGTCGTGATGGGCCTTGTGCACAGACAAGTTGTGCCGCATAGGAGCAAAAAGCCCACTCTTACTGCTGAGATGGGATAAGATCCATCCATTTTCTGAGCCATTTTTATCACCCTGAACTGGTTGCCAGCCAATCGCAGGGCACATATAAACAAACAACCATTCACACTCACATTCACACCTACGGGCAATTTAGAGTCTTCAATTAACCTACCATGCATGTTTTTGGGATGTGGGAGGAAACCGGAGAGCCCGGAGAAAACCCACGCAGGCACGGGGACAACATCCAAACTCCACACAGGCGGGGCCGGGCATGGAACCCCGGTCCTCAGAACTGTGAGGCAGACGCTCTAACCAGTCGGCCACCATGCCTGGGATAAGATCTTGCGTATAAAAAAACAAAAACAAAAAAAAACAACTGCCTGACAGATGGCAGTGCAGAAAATATTCTCATTCTCTGTGCGATGATGCAAGCGACGATTGCAGTAAAATGGATTCACCAGACATTATTCATCCAAGTACACTGCGTGTCAAGATGGGAGCAATGGCCTCATTTAGAAATGTAATGTGTAGGAGTTATAATACGGGCGTAGGTGTCATATGAGTGTAGGAGCAACTATAATAGTATGACATTACTGGGTGCATTAGGAACACTGCATGATCAAATAATATCTAATAATAATAATACATCATTGTAGAGATGCAGAAATGTTGTTTTTTTTTTTGTTACAGGAGGAGGGCAAATTATTGAAACAGCTCTCAGTATGATGCAGTACAGTTCTACACTACTGCAAACCACAATGACATTGTTAAACTTCTTAAATGTTTCAATCAAAACTGAGCATTGTTGTGTAATTATTGTTATCTTGTTTACGATCACTACACAAGAGGGTCAAATAATTAAAAAAAATTAAAATAAATACACTACACAGAATATAAAATAACAATATGGACACACTACAATTACATACTTTACTTTTGAACATGGTATACGTCTCACTCAAATATAACCTTTTTTAGAGTAGTCTCGCCACACATTTCACTTCAATGTAGGCATTTCAGTTTTGAAAAATAAAATTGGAAGGACAACTGAAGTGATAAATTATCACACAATTGCTTACTTGTGTTCACTCTGAGCTATGTTTTAAAAGCGTGAGGGGCTTAATCTTCGAGACAAGCATATGCTACTGGCAGAATCAACTTGGCAGGCGGGCATGTGGGGCGAAGGAGGGCTTGGCCAGGTGGGCAAGAAAGCCGGCGGTGGTCGATGTTGGTTCATGGTTCATGTTCAAGTTCATCATCAAATTTGCCAAGCATAATTTGCAGTCATCTTTAGTGTTGTTGTCAGAACTAAGCTTAAAGCAAAGCTATCCAATGCAAGGCCCATGGGCCAGATCCGGCCCATCACGTCATTTTATACGGCCCGTTAAAGCAAATAATGTGCCGCTAAGTCATGTTTCTTGCTAAAATTTGTACCAAAATTGCAAATTGTATTCAAATTATTCATTTGAAATATGATCATCTGTTTTTTTTGCATGTCACTCACTTTTGCTGGAAATCTTTGATGAGTTTCTTGGCTTTGTTGTACTTCTTCTCTAAAGTCTGATACTGCGCCTGGGCCTCCTTCAAGTGTTCATTGACCGTGTGGCACAGGGTCTGCGCCTCGATCCAGTAGCTCTCCAGCTTCAGCATCCTTTCCTTGTTCTCCTCGATGCTGGCCTTCAACTGGCTCTTCTCTTTCTCCCAACGCTGCTTCTCCCGCTCCACAGAGGCCAGCTGCAAGGAGGAGAAGAGGACAGTACGATAAATACATGACTCACAACATGCATTAGAGGAGACATAAATAATAATAATAATAATAATAATAATAATCACACTGGTAATGCGGAAAACAGCTGGATAAAAAAATATTAAGCTGGATAAAAAAAATATTAAAAAACATCAAATAAAATAAATAATAAAAATAGTTTATATTGTGATTGTTGTTTGCAGTGGAACTGCACAGTATCATACTGAGGGCCGTATTTAAAACATTATATCGTGAAATTTTAAGATAACCTCTAAATCCAGAACCTATAATCCCCCGATGCCCCCTGTTGCTCTAACACACATCTAGCATGCATTTAAAAACTTCTGTCCCTGCCACCAACATTCACCTTAAGTCACACTGACGGTCCTGTTGACTTACCTTGTTTTTGAGCTTCTGGATCTCGGCCTCAGTTACTGTGTGTTTGATCTGGAGCTGTTGGGAAAAAGAGAGGATAGAGAGGGAAGGAGAGAAGTGAGAGAGTGAGGGGACGGTCAGATAATCAAACGCATGGCTGCGCAGGCTCGATACAGTGTGAGGGGCAGAGGCGGATGACCCGGTCCGATTGCAGCACCAGTGATGACGTGCTCTCTCAGAGGAGAGGCAAAAAAAATACAAAATAAATCAGTGGCTGGTGATTTAGAGCCAGGAATAAGATTGTATCCAAATAAGCATGGTATGATTCATAAAATAATCTACCGCTACAAAGATGATATTATTATAATTATTTATATATTATTATATATAAAAGTTAAACAATATGTTTATTATTGTGCTTATAGTACTTTTACCGATTTCATATAGATCTTAGAATGATAAAAGTGAGCATTATTATCTTTGCATTCTAGTTGATATACAGCGCTTAACAAATGCAGAGTATTCGACCACCACAACTGTCTCTGGGGGCACCAATATCATAGAAGTGCTTTAAATCGGACTCTTTCAATTTCAGTCTTCGACATTTCACCATTAAACAGGAATGAGGAATTTCAAACTGATTTCATCTTTTTAAGACAACATTTGGCTCACTAGTCAGCAATTCTCCCATGAAAAATAATTGGTCTGCTCAGTACCGTAAGTAAATAACCATATTTTTACATCCTATTCAAAGAAATTTATGCTTTACTGTTTTTTATTTTTGGGGTAGAACTGTTTCAAGTTTAGGGAGTTAAGGGAATGTTGTTTATAGGACAAATATAATGATCCCCTAAATAGTAAAAAAAAAAAAAAACTAACAAGTTGACATTTCCACACAACTCTATTTGTTAAAAACAAACAATATTATGTTCATCCAAGATGAACTTTTTTTGCGTGTTGAACTATATAAAATATATGGGAAAAAAGTTGCCGTGCAAGTGGGAAAATGTTTCCCAAAAGTCGTATGCATAATCCAAAGGAAACATAACGTGAAGTGGGATTATTCCATACACATCTCCTCAAAGCTCCGTAGGACATATTTGCTATATGAGCTCATCTTGTCCTGATTAAAATTTTAAACTCAGCAGAAAGCTGGCGCAATTGCCAGCTTTCTGGCTCAGTGAAACATGAACTAACACGTGTGAATGCATTTGCACAAACATTAGGAAAATACTGCATACTCTTGTATGTATTAAACTAATATCATCTCGTGTATGTTATAGAATTCAGAGACTGTGATTCAAATTGGAATTGTTTCAGTTCGCATCTCCAGTGGCATGTGCAGTGCAATTAAATCTGTTTGTTTACAGAGAGAATCCATTGTGTTATTATAATAATACAGTGGACTATTCAAATCGAACTCAATAGAGAGCTCACAAGCATAAAAAAGTGAGCTGAAAGTAAACACAGCTGTATACCTGTTTTGGATTAAGTTCTAAAATAAATTGTAAATTGTTACATTAGGAATTGAGGCAATGTAATGATGGCGTTTAATCAAATTACTGTACTCTCTTTTTTACAAAAGGGGTTGAAATGTAACGAGTGAAAAGTACCTCTCTGAATTTCTGGTAGAGTTTAGTGGCGTCTAAATCCGAGGGCGACAAGACATCGTCGTTCTCGGGCAGGTCGAACACTTCGATGTTCTTCTCCTCGCTGGCCGCGGCGATCCCCGCCTCCTCGTCATCCGTTGCGTACTCACCTGTCTGCTTGAAGAACAGAAAGTGCAATGTCAGTCATGCAGTTTAGCATCTCAGCTTGACCAATGCATGAATCCGATTTGTCTTCGATGAATCCCAACCTTATACAGGTCAAGCTCAATAAATTGGGATATCATAGAAAAATTCATTCATTTCAGTATTCAATTCAAAAAGTGAAACTTATATAATACAGATTCATTAAACACATAGGAAAAGGTCAACTCGGCTACCGCAGAGTGAGGAAAAGGAGTTTTACGACACATCTCAGACAGTTCAAGTGTCCAAGAGAGTTAATAGAATTTTTCTGAAACTATTTTCAAGAATTTAAATTGGTTAACAAATAACAATGTGTAAAATAAATAAATAAATAAAAATTTAAAAACAGACATCATGGGGACAGGCCAATAGTGTAACTTTGTGAAAAACTGGACGGATGACTTGACCATCTTTGGTTTTCGACTGCGATGAAAATTGAGTTACATTTTTTTAATTGAACAACTGAAATAAATTACATTTTTGGATTAATTAAAGTCAGATTTATTGAGAATGGTTCGCTATTCACCAGTTCGCCTATTGATGTTTTTTTTCTCAGCTATGTGTGGAAAAAATAACCTATTATCTTATTATTGTGCTGTTTCTGTAACGCCCTAAAATACTCCAAGATGATGCCAAAGGCCAGTCTATTAGGAAAGTAGTAATTACTGTCAAGAGCGTATTGTTGAAGTTATGCATCTCGAGTGAGAGACGAAGATCTTTGTACGTCGGGCAGGGGTTAAGTTTAGCCTGCGTCATTAGTGGAAGTTACAGTAAGTCTTCACCACATGTGCATCTACACGTGCACTCCCAGTTAATTTATTTATTTATTTTTTAAATAAACCTGTAATCCATTTATCTTTTATGGTAATGTAGGATTTGTTTTAAATTACAATAAAGTGTTTTGTGGTCACCGTTTGTGGTATAGTTACGTTTTAAACAATTTAAATAGGCAGTTAGTTTTTCGCTATTCCTGGCAGGGCTCAGGCCCTACTGTATTCCCATTTCGCAAGCCACATAAAATGATGTGGCGGACCGGATATGACCCCCTGTCTTTGAGTTTGACACCTGTGGTTTAGAGGGAGAGGTATTAATTTAATGTTTATAATTGTGATTGCAGTTTACAGTTATGTAGAACTGCACTATAGCATACTGAGAGTAGTTGCTAATATTTTTTTTTGCAGTTGTACGCTACAATCTATCCGACAACTTTTCTTGTCCGGGCTACATGAGTCAGAGCCGCGTGTCAAAGCTCTCCCAAAATTTGCTTTTCATCTTCCTCCGACATCCTCTTTTCATTTGCGACTTTGCATAAGTAATGCGACTTTAATGCTATCATCGTGTAAAATCAAGGTAACCGACTTAATGCTCCACAAACCTTAGATATGAATTGCTCTGACAGTTTAGTGAGCTGCAAATGTCATTTGTATAAGAAATACACTGAAGGAATCTTGTTTTTCTGTTAAAACCAAATTGCCACAAAGGCAGGTACGGGAAAACTATAATATTATAAGACACCTTTACATAAACGGATTTATTGAAAGGCTTCTGTTTACCAAATTTTTTTCTCGCTATTTTAGATTGCTTGGCCCCGATAAGTATGGACGATCAACTCATTTTCACTAACAATATAGTAAAATAACAATAATATTGGTACAATAATGACAACATAATCAAGATTCTTCAAAGAGCATTTAGGGCTTTTTAATGTTTTTTTTTTGTGATTTAAAAACACAAAATGGAGGTTAATCTGAACATGATTCCTACATGTTGTGTCTCGTCACAAGGCCGTGAGGTTGCATGTAGTCCCGAGTGTTTAGTCAAACTGGGAAGAAAAGTGGCGTCATCCATTTGCCTTTGAATCTGAGCGCATCGATCAATTAATTGATTTGGCCCATGACCAACAGTGCTTCATATGTCCAATAGAGTTAGTCTGTGAAATATCTCTGGCGCCTTTTTTACCATCACGCAATCAACCTATTTAATATAATGGGGAAAAAAGAAGAAACAAAAGCCGACACAAACACAATGCTCAGCTCAGAGATACTCCCGTAATATTATTGTGTTTAGTTGGCAGTGGCTTTATGTAGCTACATGAGAGGGTGATATTAGAAACTCCTCTCAGCCAAAACTAGGCATATCTTTAACTTTGTAATGGCTGAATCTTTCAAACAGCTTATATAAGATTGTGCATGTGTAACTAATGAAGTGTTCAGTGAAAGTAGAATACCAATGTAACAGATTCTACCTCGCACCCACACGTGTTAAAACTCCTACACTTGAACCATTTTTAACTCTCTAAATTAGGTCGATGTGACTATCTACAACGGCTGCAGCTAATACATTGAAATCAGTATGCCCCATCAAAAGTAAGCATTATTATCTTTTTGTTTTGTTTTTTAATTGCAATTTTTTTTTTTTAATCCCAGCCGTAAGTGTGGCTCTTGACTCCGATAACAGGGTTGAGTCCCCTTTCCTATAATAGGCCTGTCGTCTGTTGCCATGGTTGCAGCATCCTATATTAAGATCCCATTCGGTGAAGGGGGAGCAACACAACAATATAGTAGAGCCGTTAAACATTACAGAATCACCTGGCACCACATGCATAGACTGGGAGCCCACGAGCAGGACAACAACGGAAATACAACTAATTGTTGTTTAGAGCAAAACTTTGAAGTTTCCTGAAAGTTGCAAGAGTGCTTAAATTAGCGAAATAAATGCCTCTCGTAAGCAATATTCCACTTACTGTAGGTGTAAATAGTACTTAGACAGTTTAAACCCACCCTGTGTGTTAATCTCATGAAGAACCAAGCAAGCACCTCAAGAAGTTCTTTTTAAGTCGTATCGGGGGTGGGGGTGGGGGTGCTTTGATCATGAGCCAAATGGCAAAGAGAGAAAAAGATTCCTCTATTTTCATTTTTAACACAACCTTTGGCAATGCTCCACAAAGGAAATTAGTTGTGTGTGTTACGTAATCTTGCGAACTAAACTATCAAGACACTATCTCTTGGGCCAGTACGTTTGGATTGCCTTGACAGTGTCATCAAAATGCATGTGTGTGTGTGTGTCATGTGTGCATGTTCCTATTTATCTGACAGATGGCCAAACTTGGTTGTTTGATTACAAATAATTCCATGCAAAAGAGTGCGTGTGCGTCAGCTATTGCTCACAGAAGGACTGATCTTTTTCACTTGGGATCAGACACAATTAAAGAGCCATCAGTCACATCAGGAGAGTGAACCTTCATCGCAGCCCGCCCAGGGAAGGAATCGCTTGAAAATGTATAACCATATTAATATTGATGAGACTACTTATCGCCCCTTAGATCTGGATAATGGTTTTGTAGCGGTTTATCCCTTAAAGCTATAAATTCATTGCAAGTTTTCAGTAGCAGTTTATAATTTTATATGGACGATGGTTTGCTGTTCTGTGGAAGATTTTTATTTTCTTTTTTTTTACCTCCCCCAAGGAGGTTATGTCTTCATCGGTGTTTGATTGTTTGTGAGCAGGCTTACGCACATACAAAAATGATTACCTCCACCGATCACAAAAGCAGGTATTTTGCTCATGTTCATATGTTGCTTTGTCAGTTAACACGATTACAAAAAACATACAAAATCGAAATTTTGTGAAGGGATGGCACGGAAGAGTCGAAGAAAATGTAAAATTCTGATGAAAAAACTTCACTTGCGATGATGGAACTTCTCCACCCTGCTGCTTTATAATATATCTTCCTACGAATGAGGGTCGTCTACCTAAAACAAACACAGTTAAACGCCTCTATGTTTTATTTATCACTGGTTTTCTAACTTGTTTGAGCCACGATCGAACTGCTCTCCCCTCCAAAAATATAAAATGGTATATACTGTCTTGTTGTGCTACATTATCGCACAATGTCATACAGACATGCAAAGGTAAGCGAATATAAAAAATTTTAATAACAACAATCTTTCAGTGTCATTTGCGAGCAGCATTACAAAAACATTAACTATAGGAGGTGCAGTCCTCCTGGAAAAAGGTGCAGAACCAGGATTTTATTTTCCATTTTTGTTAACATTTAAAGAGGGCATTTTGGTCATTTTTCTTCATTTCTTACTCAATTTTGAATTTGAGTGTATACTGTATATCGATGATTGTCAAAGTTTGGTAGTAGTGCCACTAATTGTACAGTGGCTCATTCTTGTGGTACACAAAAGTATCACTTAAAAAGTCCAGTTCAGTTGTAATTAACTTTTTAATTTACAATACATATCAAATTCTACAGTTTGTACTATTTGTAGTAGCTTTTATTTTGCTTTGTTTTACTCTGCAGTCTGTAGCCAGGTCGGCATTGTAAATGAGAATAAATAAATGTTAAATACATCAGAATAAATAAACAAACAATACAATTACATTTAATCTTTCAGAATTTTAGTTATTTTTTTAAATTTAGGTACATTTGTATTTTGTTCTTATGTTGCAATACATTTCAATTGAATCATTAAACCACAGATTTTAAAAATAATTTTCCTATATTTAAGCACAGTGTTAATGTTCAAACTGTGCATAATGTTATTGTGACTTATAATGATATTAAACATACTTTTTAGGAAGAAAACTTTTTTATTTTTTTTTATTTTATAAACATTTGCTACCACTACGACTATGCAACTGTAATTTACGTTAGTCACGATGTTGGTATTTGGTGAAAAAGGTTTGAGAGCGACTGCTGTATATGGTTAGTGAAACGGTGTTAGACAGCGGGAGAATAAAGGAAGGCAGGTTCCTTGCATGTCTCAAAGTGACTGTTCTGTACATGACATCCCACTCTTGCAGTGCCAAGTCTCTACAGGACTTTAATTAGAACAGGCAGTGTTTCATGCTTGTGTATGTGTGCGTATGTGTGTGCGCGCTCGGGATTATGACAGCACTTGGGCTAAGGCTCCGTGGCCCGGAGAACAGTTTCTTATGCATGACAACTCCCACTGCGCTGTCCAACATGCGACGGGGGATTTTGAATGGCACTGATGAAGACAAGGGATGCGTGTATTAGCGATCATCTGCAATGTATTGATTTATGTAGATGTGTATACCAACTAAAGGCCCGCGGGTGCCAGCTCCGGTCCACCATATCATTTTCTGTGACCCACTAGAGCAAATCAAGTTTCAGGTTTATTGTTAAATGGATTTGTTCTTTTCAATCGGGCAGAAAATCTGTACAAAAATGGGATTTTTTCTTATCAGCTTTGAAGAATCAAAGAGAGAAATGTTGAGTGATGCTCTGTGGGATGGAAGGTGTGTATGTGGGTGGTAAAGCTGCATTTACTCACTCCCTTCAATCACACAAGAAGCGGGGTTGCAGATGAATAATACACACTGAACCTTTTTAATATGATTGTGGAATTTTAATGATGTGGGGGGTGGCTATTTACAACCTCTGCCACCTCTTATGGGTGATGCCCCGCCCGCCCTCCTGTCAGACTCTGAATCATACCGATGATGGTCATTACCTCATCATCATCGGCGTCGTACTGAGCGTACTGCTGCTCCAGGAGCTCTCGCTGTCTCTTCTCCTGCTCTAGGGTCTGCTGGATGAGCGTGGCCACCTCGCTCTGCTGGCCCGGTCTCTCTCGGCCAATGACAAAGCTGCACATAGAGACAGAGTGGGAACTGAATCCACGCTGGCTGCACGGAAGTCAGGCCACTGAACCACTACACCATGATGATGATGATTAAAATTTCTATACCTATAAATAATACCCTCAATTTTGTATTTATACCCCAATTAAATAGAGAAATTATTGTAACAGCATTAATTTATACATGAATGAAATGTCTTCTTTCTTTACTGTATGTGTGCAGATTTCAATGACCATGGCCACCAGTGTGATGAGTACCACTCCATAAAAACATTCATCCAATTAAGGAAAGGTAAGGGTTTTCTTTACCCATCCTTTTCAGGTTTTTATATTTGATTCTATCCCCATACGTTAAATGCCTGCGTATGTGTAGAAATGTCAATAGACATGATGGCTGGTAATTATTCAACTTCGGGTAACCTTCTGATTTTTATTAGCGCTGTGTCCCTAATTTCAGTTTAGCAATGGCGTGAGCGTGAATTCAAAGAACAGAATGTTGTGCCCCTCCCTCATTAAATCTGTAAAAAGTGGTCCTGCTTGAAAGATAATTGATTGTATAGTTTCCAACGTATTCTCTTGTAAGTCAAAATACATAGAAAAAGGACTATGAGTGTGTGTGACCATGGTGCTCCAGTGTTCTATCTGTGTTGTTGACTGGGCTACTAGAGAGCTCGCTCGTATGAAGGCAATGTAGACAAGGCCTTACGCTCCAGCAGAGAGGCGTCCTTTTATTATTTGATCTACATGTGAAGGAACAACCAGGGTGAACAAAGAGTCAAATTTTGAAAAAATACCAAAAATGGGTACTGACTATAAATTGTAGTGGTGTAAGCCTTTGGACAGCATGGAGGTCTGACCTGGAAACAGCCCTTCTCATTCATGGGATGTCCCTTTCCCTTTATTATTTCCATTCTTATTGTTGTACCCTAACAAGTCACAACATTAAACACACCTCAGACTCTAATCTAATGAGAACTGTATCTAAAATTGTGCTCAATGTCATGCTGTGGTTGTAGGGCACAACAATTTTAGTTTCCCTTTTGTGGAGTTTCAGGTTTGGAAACTCCTTTACAGTAAGTCCATATGGATGGGACTTCAGTTTAAAACCTGGATGATTTAAAAGGTTAAATATAGATACTGTCTAATGTAGGACAGCTGGCCATAAAACCTCAGAGAGGGAAGGCTTTACCAAGAAGGAAGAGGAGGAGGAGCAGTAAGTGGGTGACATGAAGGAGGAGGATGGAAAGAGCGAGAGAGTGAATGCAGAGTGAAAAGAGGACTGGTGATTCTAAGAGGAATAATATAGCCTTTTCATATGTACTCACGTCAAATCATTTTGTAGTACAGTATCGTATAAATAGATGCAGTATTGAAATCTTTTGCTCAGGTTTCTATTACAACCAATTGCAAAATATGACATACTGTATATAACTTGTGGTTTAAATGACATGAATACTTTCTGTAAAGGCTCAGTAAAAAATAAATCCTGAATTTCAAAAACATTCATGTCAAAAATGTCGTTAAGAGGCCTGAGCTGGGTCACCGTGACACTTCCTGCTGATAATGATCTTATCTCCTCCTCCACTGCCTTTTTATTTCTTTTTAGAGGGAGTGCATCTTACCGTACAACTCCTGATGTGTTCCTGAGGACAGAGGCTGCAAAGCTTTGCGTGACACCCACCAGGCTGGTCCCGTCCACCTCCACTATTTGGTCATTCACTTTGATCCTAACACGCACAGACACAACACACAAAAATGAGGACATCATTTAACACTTGAGGGTTAGAGGATGAATGTCATTGTCTTAACGCTCATTGAAACAGCTCGTAGTTCACCATGCCCCTCTTGAAAATGACTGCCACGGAAAATAAATGTCAAAATTACATGGTGATACTAATGCACGGGAAGCGGAAGAAACATCAGCCTGGCCAATCATGCACATTATTTTCAAGATTGGAAGACTGCACTCGGGCAGACGTTTCCCTCCGATGGCTCTAAACTAACCACAAGACCGAAAAAAACGAGGCCCCAAAAGAAACATGGAGGTCCATCGAGGACACAGAGGCCAGGCTTGCCTTTTTTGCCCTTGAGCCACAAAACACAGCACAGCCAGGCTTTCTGCTCCGTTCTGGACGAGACGAGAGGTCAGACGAGACGTTGAACTCCTATGAACCACCCACTGATCATCCAGTAATACTGTGAGTAAAATCCCTTTTAATTGATTCTTCTGAAGCTCTGCTTTGAAAATTGACAAGACAGGGAATTAATACGTTTTTGAGCTGAAAATGTAATTACAGATGCTGCTCTAAATGTCGTTCCACAACACAGAATAATATTAAAATACTTCAGTAGATAAATACAATAATAAACTCTCCAATATAAATAATAACACATTGTTAGGTAAGTGTGGCCTTGCAGATGAGAGGTTCTGGTTTGAATCTTGGCTCAGACGCTTTGATTGTTCTTCCTCCGCATGCGTTGGCTTCCTCCCACATTCCAAAAACATGAATTTAAGGTTAATTGGAGACTAATTTGCCCAGACTTGTGAATTGTTGTTGTTTGTCTCTGTCTTTTTTTGCACTAACAAAATGATTACTACTGCCGAACTCAAATGCAATACACGGACGCTTTTCTTTTTTTTAAATTATTGTCAGTTTCTTATTTTTAATTTGTTCTTATGTACATTGCGTAGACCACATTTTCTTTCAGTATTTAGCTTTCATTATTTATAATTCTTATTTAAAAAAAACATTTCTATATTCTTTCTATTCTGTAATTTAATTGCTCAATGATACTGTTGTGTTTTTACTGTGCAGATGAAAAATTAACATCTTGAATATGTGGCCTGCGATTGACTGGCAACCAGTCCAAGGTGTACCCCAACTCTCACCCAAACTCAGCTGGATTAGACTCCTACCCGTAAACCTAATGAGTACAAGCAGTATAGAAAATGGATGACTGGATAATATACAGTATACTCTCTTTGGAATAATTTAACAATGCATGTAATGTACATAGCTGCATCATCTGAATATACATGACAGGTATATTTATAGTTTCTAATTACATTATGCATTTAAACATGTATAAAGTACCATACATTATTACGTTCGTCATTTCGTACTACTCGGCAAATATGTGATAGGTGTCCATATAGATGCCTGACGATACAACGCGGTTAATGGGGACCAGAACCCCCCGCAAAAGGTGAAAAACCGCAAAGTGGGATTTGCCCCCAACCCCCCGAGGAAGTTTCGTGGATGTGTATGTGGGTACCAGAATGTTTACAATATGTAAACGGTATTTATACTTTACATATTTGAACAGTACACGAATTTACTTAAATCTTTAATGATAAAACCTTATACAGTAATTAACATATATTATACAGTAATTAACATTCATCAACATTGCCTTCTGAGAGAGGGGAAGAGGCTTGTGTTGGTGGCGGAGGCGAGGCTCTCACTTGACTCGGAGACTCTTCTGCTGGAGGCAGTTTTGCGGATGTTTGCTTCCTCTTTCTTGATGTACCGCACTGTAGATTCATTCACGCCATAATGGGGTGCCACAGATGCATAACTTCTGCCCTCTTTGATCAAATCTAAAAAAAATCTAAAAGTTTCACTTTTTCGCTGATGGTCATCGTCATCTTCTTCTTCTCGGGCGCCCCGGAGGAAGCTTTTCCAGGGGCACAGCACTTCGGCGGCATTGTAAGGGCTTGCTTAATTAATCAAAAAAATTATCCCTTAAACAAAAAAAGTTATTGCGAACACAACAGCGTGGACGAGACTGGCGAGACACAACAAGGGAAGATGCTGGGTGAGGCTGCGATGATGTGCAGCCAATCAGCTCACGGGATAAATCTACTTGTGCTCTCATTGGTCGATGTCGCGCCGGGAACCAATCACCCGCCTTGTATGAGTGCCCGTACAGTAAAGGCATATACAAAGCCAACTCATCTCTTTGTTTGGCATTGTTTGTTTTGTTACTTTTTTTTCATGAATATTTTGTAAAATCCCACGAAGCACTGAAGCCGCAAAGCGCGCAGTGGCGAGGGAACACTGTATATAGAAATGCAAAGACTCGTGGGACAGCTGGGGCAGCAAAAAATGAATCATAATCCTGCAAGAAGTATTATTTTAGTTGTTTTTAATCACCACACTCTTAACCACCACCGATGTCCACTTTTTTTTAAATGCCATCCATCCATTTTCTATAGTGCTTGTGGTTTGGGCAAAAGGTGGGTTACACCCTGGACTAATGGGCCTGAACTGAGAGTCGAACCCGGGACTACTTGACTCTGAGGCAGACAAGCTAACCACTATCTACTGTGCTGCCTCTTGAATACCATCCAAAATAAAAACAAGTGTGAAGACGAAATGACACTAATAATATCTACAGTATGTTCGATGGAAAGACTTCTCTACTGTATATCTGATTGTTGGTAAATTAAACTGCTTGCTAAAGGTGAACTGACCTTTCGCCCCCACAGTGGCAATATTGTGTACAGCATCTCCAAAGCAGGATAATCTGCCTGTGGCACTCGAGACATGAAGCAGAGCCATCACATTCGTGTACACAAGCTTATTCAACACAGAACTTGTTGCTTGTGTGTCAGTCATCAGCTCAGACTTCAGCTTCTCTGTGACCCACAGCATCTGACATCTTAATCTGGCTACGCGCCTCCAAATCGGCCCGACATGAACATTCGCGAGCCGAGAGGGAATTAGGAAAAGATAAAGTGGCCACGAAGGAACGCGACACATCTCCGAGGGTCATCAGAATCGCACATAACAGTGAGCATCAGCCGAGTCAATCGATCTGCCTGCCTGCCATTGTGTGCCTCAGACCATTAAACCTGACTCTGCAAAAGGCCAACGCACACACACGAACAGAACCAAGTTGATGGAGAGGTAATAACTAAAGGATATGATGTGTGAGCGTGCATGTGGAATCACAAAATTGCAGCAACAAAAAAGCTTTTACAGCTGATCAGTTTTTATTCATCACGCATATCCTGTGCTGTGTGAAGGGCACTACCAAATGTAATCAAAGGTCAAACTGCCTAAAAATTGATGAGTGGACCAAAAAAAATAACGTTTTCAAGATGGTTTGTTTATTATAAAGAGATGGCAGTGCAGTCAGGAAACAGGGAGATATATATATATTGACTTTCTACATCAGAAGATACCAGTGGTGGCGACAGGGTCAGAAAGCTTCTCAAACTGGCGCTGATTTGAACCATTATTTTTTGCCAGGTGGCAATTTTGCAACGCTGCTCCAATGTCAACTAGTGAACAATGGCCAACTGCAAAGCCTAAGCTGTCTAACGCTGAAGGCTTCACTTCTGTCCGAATGATACCTGAAATGAAACGGGGGGAGGAGGGGTGAAGTGTATGGTGACTTTGAGGACACCCTGTAGTGTGACGTCACAGCAGTGCGACAAAATGTAAGCCTAACAGAAGAAAAACATGAAATGGGTCAACAATGGAGGCCATGCAGCATTTTGTGTTCTTTCTGCATGTGGCTGTTCATTTCAATTTTTGCATGGAAGTGAAGTTTCTCAGTTGACTGCAGTGGGCAGCGTGCCAAGCAGTAGCTTAGTAGTAATTGTGGTACAACCTTCGATACTTTTGACATATGCAGAGCTCCACTCTTTGGTGGAAACTGCTACAAAAAAAAAACATTCTGCTGAGCCCAAAGCTGCAATCGTACTCTGTACTGTTCCATCCATTTTCCATACCACCTTATCCTGTTGATGATTGCAGGGGGAGCACGAGCCCATCCCAGCTGACTTGGGGCAAAAAGCAGACTACACCATGGACTCAACTGCCTGCGTCAGCAACTGTGCAGTATGTGAAAAACTATTCTACACTACAACAATAGCAATTCTGCACTGTACACACTTAATGAAAAGATGCAAACATGGATCATCCAGAGGCATAGGTAAATGGGACAATCAAGAGATTCATTCTGCCTATTCCATCACGTGCCGCTCTTTGTGAGATAGAGCAGAGTGTGCCTCTCTCCATGGATCTAATCTCAACCCCTACTGCTAAATCTGACAGGAACTGTGTGTGGGTTTGCGTGTGTGCAGCGCAGAATAGCTCACTATATGAACATTTTTGTACACACTACGGATGACAGAGTTGTTGCCCTTGATAACAGGATCGTAGTAGCCTCACCTGCCGTCTCTTTCGGCCGCTCCGCCTTCAATGACGGTCTTGACGAAGATACCCAGTTTCTCCAGGCCTGCGTCAGCACCAACACCCATCCCGATGATGCTGATCCCCAAGCCATCCTCATCTGAACACATGAGGTTAGAACACACAGTTGGATACGTTATCTGCATACTGTATGTGTGTGATGTGACTGTATTGTATATTGGGTACCAGTGTTTAGAAAGAATTGGATAAGTCAACATCAACAACAATCCCAAAATGACTCCCTTATAAAAGCAATCAGATGGCATACGGATAAGAAGGGAAAAGGAATATAAATAAATCTGTATATAAAATAGTAATTTATTAATGGAAAAAGAGAAGAGACATCCCCTAAGCGTACTTTGACCTTAACTCAAACAGCATTAGTGTTCTGGATGGGAAATTCCGTTCCAGTACACTATTCCTCCCATTTCCATCCTCCATTCATTATTCATAAGAGCTTAGTTACATCACAGTGACTGGAAGGTGATAACCCACAACACAAAGCGCTCTATTTTAGGTCAGGGGCAAAATTGGGAAGCTGGGGACAAATATGAGAACATTAAGCTTTGAATAATACTTGTGGCTGAGTTGTCATAAGATGCTGAAGACTACTAAAACTACACTACAAACGTAAGTCATTACTATTTTTATTAAGACAGATCCGATCCATGGGAAACAATGTTTGGATGCCCTTAGGAAATATAACACCTTGGAATTGGGTGGGTGATTCTGCCAAATTTATCATGAGATTTTCCATCCCACCTTTCTCCAGCTCTACGGGGAAAAGCTCAAGCTTCTCCACCCTCTTCTCCAGCTCGTACTCTGCGGACGAAGCCACAGGATCCACTTCCTCGTTACGGCGGTCATAGTCCTCGTTGGAGT
Organism: Phyllopteryx taeniolatus; assembly: GCF_024500385.1. NCBI lineage: Eukaryota > Metazoa > Chordata > Actinopteri > Syngnathiformes > Syngnathidae > Phyllopteryx > Phyllopteryx taeniolatus. The sequence goes on from NC_084522.1 coordinate 10,172,144, forward strand.
AGGTCTTAAATACCTGGAGAGGTAACATAAATAGCATGAATATAGCTAGAAAAAAAAGATTGGGGGCATAACCCAGGATGTTTAGTCTTTTGTGAAATGTATACCGGCTAGTACGATCCAAGACAACAAGACAAAAACATGCCCGAATTCAGCTCAATTCTGGTCAAAAAGTAATGGTTTATTATTTTGTATTTTTATTGCCTTATTAACCTCATGAGAAGAGGGTCGACATATCAACATCATGAAGTGAAGTTCTGTATCATTGCAACTTCAATCACAGTCATTAACATATTGTTTGGCTTAGTGTCATGGTCTGTGTTTTGGTTTGGGTTGTGTTTAGTTTTCCTGTGTTCCATGTTTGTCATTGTCACGTCTTTGCCATGTCATAGTCGTCAGTTGTCTTTATCATTGTGGTATGTCATTTTCCCTATCTATTCCACGTCTTACTCACAGGTCATAGTTTGTTTCCAGTTTTAGATATTCAAGTGTTTCTTTGTTACTTTGGTTTGATTATCTGTTGTGGGACTTCGTTCAGTTTTGCTTTAGCCAATATCCTTGTTTTCCCTTTTTGAAGATTAAATATTATTATTTTGAGACTCCCGCACTCCTGCCTTGTCTCCCTGCTTCCCTGCAATTGGGTCCACCATGTTCTTGCCTTGCGTTACTCGCCTTCGCCCTAACCACGTACGTGACACTTAGAGCATTATTCACTTCCTGAAGGCAAAAGATTCCTCATTACCTTGTAGCTAATGTTGTGCCTTTGTGTTTACAGTATGTGTGTGTCACACCACAGTAATTTTTCATTTAAATCATCCAAGCAAATTATTCCAGGCACTTCTGGACAACCCAAAAATAAATTTCACCTCTAACAACTACCAACACAAACATTCACTGACAACAATTTGTATGTCAGAGAATCATTCAGATATGTTTTTCCTCTTCCTCTAAACCTCACAGGAGGTCTCTCTCCTCCTCTGCAATAGTCAACTGTCACTTCACATCTCATCCCAGGCTGCAGGATGCCCTCGCGGCTCCCTTCATGCAGTGCAGAGAAGAGCGCTAGCTCAGAGCTGTGCACAATCTGTTGCCAGCAAGCGAGCTCTCGTCACATGTACGGTGCAAAAGGCCAGCTGCAGGTGCTGACTTAAAAGGGGTGCTAGGATGTGAAACAAGAGTGTGAGTGCATGGCCGTGCCACTATGCCAGAGCAGAAGTGTCATCTTCTGGTGTATTTTTTAAAGACTCTAGAATGAAATACATTGGATAATGTGGTTAAAGATCCCAGCTATAAATTGGAATATTGTTCAGTATCACGTGATACACTGCAGCCATTCAGTTAATTTTTTTTTTCAAAATTGGTGAAAAAAAAAGATCTCTAATGCGCCATATTGTACAAGTACCAAAAAATGACCAAAATACACTCACTAGATCAGTTTTGAATAAAACAGAGGTATAACAAATATTTAAGTTTACATTTACACAGGGACGTGTTAGGATATACAGTAGCCCTACAGTATAGCATAAAGATTCCCTTTCATTTGTCTATCTATGCCATTGATCTACAGTATATTGACAGGTACAACAACTTAAATATCTTCTACGACCAGCACACATCATTATTTCAGCATTCTGTACATACTTTTTGTGACATTTTTGTTTGGTGTGCCGTGACATTTAATTTTTCTAATGTAAAATATGTTTTACATTTTTGGCTCAATAAAGCTTGGTATACATTGCTATATGCTACTTGATACTTTACTATCTTGATGATTCTTCGTGTTCTTACCACAGCTTACTCTTGTAAAATGTTTCTCACTGCAGGATTACACGTTTCTGATGTTGTATGTCAGAAGTGAGCATTATTATCTTTGTAAAAGCAACTTTTTTTCATACAGTAGCAGGTATACAGAGTAATAGTGGCCACGAAGGGCAATATTCTCCAATGTTAACAAGAGGGGAAAGGTGTGCAATTGCGCACCAAATATGCATTCTATCATAAGCACAGTATTATTAAATTACTTTTATTGGGTTTATTTCATACAGAATTAAAAAGCACCCCCTCCTTCAAAGTTAAGTGTAGCTACAGCAGTCCGCTTTTCTCAAGTGGCCTACTACACACTCATTCCACTGCTTAAAGCCTTTTCAAATTTAAAGTGTACTTTATCTTTTTTATAGATTTAAATGACATTCACAAGTCTGAGGAAAAGTACACATTTCAGGATTCCCACAGCCTCAGTTTCAGTCCAGCCGCATAAAAACGGACTTATGCGTGAACTGGACAATATAGCCGTAAGTGCACATAAAACAATAAATTTTGCAGCTACGTGAGGTTAAGAGTTGTGACATATAAGCTAAACGCAATGCGTCCATGAATATTTCACTACTGACAAAACTCAATTGAACGAGTACACACAAGGTCAACACATAAAGAATGAATATACTTGTCAACGCATTTTTGTTCTGACTTATACTGTCTCCTCTTGTTCTAAAGTAGACTGCAGAATCGGTGCATGACATGATGCACGCCGTTTACTGTTTGCACAGTTTGTTCATTGTAGCAATTTTTTTCTATTCTTTCCTCCGTGTGAGCTTACTGTCATCAATCATTCAGTGTGATCAGCAACTCAGCATTTACTCTGTAACGCACTCACACACACACACACACTTATACATATGCACGCACGCATGCACGCACACACACACACACGCACACACAATATATGCAGACAGTATATCGGAATAATTTTTTTGCACAGCACTGCAAATGGACACCATTGATTTTATGGTAAACAATAAAATCAGCGTATCATCATTCATCATACAAGTTGAAGCCACAAAAACTATGTGAGTGGTAATAGTGGTAAAGCAGCGAGAGAATATATCGTTTGGGGGGGACTAGAGAAGTAACAAGATTTACTGCAGGCGTGATACATTTATAGCCTACCAGTCTTTGGATTGAAAAGCTCACCATGGAAGACTTTGTGGACCAAAATCATTCCTGCATGTTTTCAAACTTGAACATTTTAGCAACTGCATTCTTGAAAACTACATTATGTATTTCCTGATACAAACAGCTTTTCATTGTTGCTGACATGATTGTGGAATAATAATAAAAGTACTAATGTAATACAACTAACAGCGCCTTAAGCCTGTTCATTAAACGATTGTTCTACAGTCTTAATGAAGCATTCAGAACCTACAAAACAAATAGAACATTTGCCTTTATCCAAATCATAAGACTGAGACTGTTCCTCTACATGCTGTTTGAGATGTTGGTGGCTGATTGACTGCTTCTGGGGATTTTGCATAACTGCACAAATACCCGGGACCAGATGCTACTATTGGCAGTCAGTACTATCTCTAATGACTTCTCCCAGTCACCAAAGGCTAGAGCTACAAACACATTAGCATGTGGAACACAGGAGGAGGAGAGAGAGGAGGTCAGGAAGAGGGATTGAGGACAGATGAGGGTCAATCTTTGAGAGGACGTGCGAAGAAGACTTTTAAGACGTATTAGCATTTGGGAAAAGAGAGCAAATGTTACGTTAAAAGGGTATGTCAGAGAATATGTGATGCAGTGAAGGGGAAAAAATATTTGTTTCCTGCTGAATGTGTAGGCTTGTTTTATGGTTATTTATTGATTATGATAATATACAGAATATAAATTAAAAAATGTGTAAGAAACACAATATTAAAGTTATTTTTCTTGGATGCCACTTGGAATCTTAGTTTCAGCTCCTTCCACAGGTTTTCTATTGGGTTGAGAGCTGGAGACTGACGAGGTCAGTCCCATGACTCCATATAAATATTTAACTTTAGGAAATCTTTGTCTACTTAGGACTAGTTGTACAACACCATCTTGTTCTGGCAACAAATGCATTTCCCTTAGCCTGGAGGCTCATTTTGACATAAGAGTAATAAGCTAAATTTGCACAGTGAAACACGTGCGATGTGCAATTATCCTTCATTATTTAGAAGGTTGGCACCACAGGAAGGACAGGAAAACCTTGACCTGTGATGCTTCTCTGGACGACATTTTGACTTATAACTTATGAAGCTATAAGTCACAATGCAAAGATAACATAGGCCCTCTCACTATGACATGGATAGGAATAAAACAGTTTCTCTAATGAAATACACTCGGTTTAATACTGTAGTTGTAGTTTGCAGTGGTAGATGGTTGCGCTGCATCATATTGTAATATTTTGGTTTGCACTTTTGGGCTCAGTGACACATTGTATTGATCTCATTAGACTGACAAGGTGTACCTTATGAGGTGGCCTGTAAGTTTAGTTTTTAATCTGTATCTTTTGATACTCATCATAATACCAAATAAATACAATAAAAATACAGTAGGCCTATGTTACTTTAACTATGACATCACTATATGTTTATGAGGGATACAAATCATGTACAATATAGCCATCCATTTTCTACAGAGCTTGTCCTCATTACGGTCATGGGTGAGATGGCGCCAGCTGACTTTTGGGGGAGTGGCGTGGTACACAGGCCACACATGGACTAACAACCATACACACTCACATTCAAACCTACAGACAATCTGAGTCTTCAATAAACCTATTGCGGATGATTTTGGAATAAACCTACATGAGCGTGAGGAGAACATGTAAACACCACACAGGACAGCCTGAGCTGACATTTCAATTCAGAACCTCTGAATTGTGAGGCAGATTTGCCGGTGCCACAAGGCCTGTGCTATCCCACATATATAGTATATCTGATTTTAGCAATACCAATAACATCAAACAATAAAAATCCATCCATCCATCTATTTTTGCATTAACCACTTATCCTGTTCAGGGTCGCGGAGAACTGAAGTCCAACCCATCTGACTTTCTGGTAAAAGACTACTGTCACAGTTCGGCGCCATTAATCACGGGCCCAGTGAAATATAAAATACATTTAAAATGTTATTATAGGAAAAGGATATAAACAGAAAGTTGCCCAAGAAATATGTCCTATCTGGGCTAATTATACTGGATTACATTTCACACAAGATTATATTATACAGTATTTTAGTAGGCTTGCCTAATAGTAGATTCTAAAACAGACACTGCAGCTGCTTTGACTCTTCAGAAGCCAGAAAGCTTGTTTGTCTTTCTGTTTATATATGGGCATTTGAGATTGTCCAGAGAATGCATGTCAGGCATTCTGGTGGCAACAATAGGGAAAGAAAGTATGCATGTGGGTATTTTGTGCATGTGCCTATGTGTGGGTGCAGCTGGTTGCCTTGCAGGTGCGTGTCTATACACGCTTGTGTGCTAAGCAAGTGTGCTGCAGACTCATCTTACCATGAAAATGAAAATGTCAGTCACTTTCCCAATGTGAGGAAAGAGCTGGGCCCCATAGGGAAAGGAGAAAAGAGGGGAGCTCATGTGGAGGAGGTGGAAGTGCAAATAAAGCCAAGTGCTGGTGTATAAAAGGATGATGAGAAAATGAAGGTATAGCGGTGGTAAACAAAGAGTCCAGTTCATGGGGGAGTGGAGATAATATCCAGTGAGAGAAAGAAACACAGTGACTCAGATGATTCATGGGCTGTGAGCAGAGTCGCAAAGCCATGCAATTGAGGAGTTGAATAGGCATTAGAATGAAATTAAGAAAGAAAACTTGAGGACTGGGTGAAGCTGCTAGTCTGCTGTGATGGTATTCAGCCTTGTGCCGAGTGTGTTTCATCACAACCCAGTGTTACTATGGCGGATGGAGCCTTGAGCCATGAGAGGGAATCACAGGGGAAATGTTCTCATTGCTGTGGGACAAGCCGCACAATGTCTACACGCTCCAATTTGTGATACACCTGCACAATCTAAAAGGAATGAAGAGACAAACTGTATGCATTCATTTAACATTGTTTATTTAGATAAAGCAAGCGAAAATGGAAGCGTCAGGACTGAAACCTTGGCCTTATTTAGAAATGTAAAAATGGCTCAAGTGTGGGAGTGAGAGTTAAAATACACATGAGTTGACTTAGGACTTGGAAATAAGCAAAGCAGAAACCATTTCTTCCTTGATTACACAAGACATTTCTTTAGGTAAACTTGAAAACTGTAACAAAATCCAAGACAATAATTTTATCAAAAAGTTAGCCTTATTTTAGTTTTGGATGACAGTTAGAGAAGTATCCATATATATTATGGTGGATGGAGTTTGCCCTGGGGTACACTGGCACTGCATTATATGGTTTCCAATATTTTGTTCCCGCGTTTGGCTAAATAAGAGACCCGACATTATTGTATTGGATCTCATTTGATTGTGCAGGTGTACCTAATGAAATGTCCCATATGTGGTAGGTTATTTGTGGATAACACAAATAGGAATTTAGAAGCAAATAATAATAAAATGATTTTCATATCCATAATAAAATATTTATATTATAAGGTATATATCACATAAATAAGCCATGTTTATATGTCATAATAATCTTACAACTACATTGTAATTCATAAATATTACCTGAGCATTATTACCTTTGTAAAGGTAGATTGTTTGATACAGCTTTTGTAATGAATCTCATTAGAATGTGTCCACTGTTCTACAACAGCTCGGTACATTTGCATTCCATTAGTTCTAACTGTGACCACCCACCCTTGCACACACACACCACTAAGCCTCAGCTACTGGGGGGGATGATGAGGTAAAGGAATGTCTCGGGGGATTGGGACTGACCTTCACAGGCATAAGGAGATGTGGAGAAGACGCGAGCCAGGAGAAACACTCACTCACAGTCTTTCTTATGTAAAAGTGGCGGACGAGGGTGAACAGTCCAGTTCGAGGCCAAACTTCTTGTCATCTCACCATGCATCATCCTGCGTGTGAGGAAGTGACACTGACATCTGACATGTCGGGGAACGCCAACGGCTTAGTCAGCATCATCTTTTTTTAGCCCACATGTGGACTGTACATACAAAGGGAAGTCACAGTTTTCACAACATAAGTGAGATTTTAAGAGAAAATAAATAGGTACCAGGAGGATGCCAACCCCCAACTACTGGTACTACCACCAGATAATCGAGTGGACAAAGGACACAAAGGGAGGGACCCGGACTAAAACAGGGCATAGAATGGTAAACAAGCATAATTCAATGAGAGCAGACAATGGCTTGCTGTGTCCTGTCTCTGTCATGGGCAGAGAAAGGGAGGTGGGGATAACAAGTACCACAACAAGACAGTTACATCGCATGGCTCCTTGCTTAAAGCATGTCACTCTAGTGTCTTGAGAATCAGTAGTGTGCTGGTCAATGTATAGTTACTTAAACTATAGAGGCAATTGGACTGTTTCTTTCACCAATCGGATTTCAAATTCGCCTCTGATAACATCCGCAATTTTCTGTCCTGTCCTTGTTACCTCCAAGTTCGAGTAGCACAACATATCTGTAGTGAGCTGCGAATTATAAAATAAAGTTAATACAGTACATTTAATAATTTGCATCTCTGGTTAGTAGGATGTACTCCGGTATATTATTTAAAAAAAATGTTTTTTTTATCACGTTATTATATAAGTATTGAATATGAACTGCTCCAGATGATGTACGTGGCACAGTTACATACTATATTACGTTTTTGTATAGTAATGATGATTGCTATTATTGTGTTGTGATGGGCCATGCACAACTGGCCACTTTTAAATCGTATGGTCTTCACAGTGCTGCAGTCTCCTCCAATAAAAATTTGCCAACAGCCAAATGAAAAAAAGTCAAACATAAGACTGACTAATGTGATCAGCGTGATATTGTTTTCAGTTTCCCGTGGTACTATTTTCCATCCCAAACCCAGCTGAGCGGCATAACCTGCTAGTGTTTGGGATTACACACAGGAAAACAACCACCCAGGGAGGTTTAGACTCGAGCCTTTATAAACATAATTAAGCACAAAAAAGATTTCCCTTCACATAAAAATGACTTGGACATTAGTTATAAATGGAAAATAGTGATAAGAAACATTAGGAGTCTACTGATGATCTCATGCAGAGGGGACCAGACTACAGGTGGAAATAAAAGTGTGGTGATAAATGATAGGTTCATGACACAGTATGAGGTGGAAACTGACCAGGACAACAACAAAAAAGAAAACAACGAGTCTCGCCTTTCTCTCGATCATTAAAATTGCATCCCCATGGGATCATCAGGTGGCACAGGAACAGGCAAACAAAAACGTCCTGGCATGAATATTTCAGTAACTATACACACACATATCCAACCTGGGCTTGGAGCTGTTGGACCTGTCAGAGATGATGATGAAAAGAACTATTGTATGAAAGGTTGGCACAACTAACTCAATTTTTCACATTAAAGACAAACTCATGTAGAAACACGCACAGGTTGTACACTCCTTGAGCCTTTTGAAGGAGGTAGTGAAATACTTTTGATTTAGTTCACTTGAAAAGAAGCTTGGTCGAAATACAGTTTAATACCAACTGCCCTTTTTCTGATCTCATAAGAAAACTGTCAACTGTTATACATGTCACCATTTGATAAGAGTTCTCTCCCATGACAGTAAGCTACGGAATCCATAATTAGGACATTGCTAGCAGAGCTTTTAGGAAAATTAGTAAAATAAGTAATAGAAAAAAAAACAGGGCAGAAAGGAGGATTGTTGAGAAAGTATTTTAATATATCAGTTGTGTTCTCACGACTATACCTGAACCATTTTGTGCCACGGACCAGTTTCACTTAAAGCAATATTTTGACAGACAGACATAAAAACGAATACTGTTTGACTAACCAGTATGCTGGAATCTACTGTAGGCTAGTTATAATTAGTGAACCGAAACAGGATGAGTGGTACAGAAAATGGATGTGTAAATGGCTGGTTAAGTCAATAGTAAAATAAGAAAGATGGAATGGGCACCAGAAGGTGCATTGCATGATGTTGATTCACCTTCAGCAAGCCTCCCTTCCTCACATTTCATCACAGTGTACTTTTATTAATTTTAGTTCTACTGCATTTAAAAAAATTTTTTTTTTAATCGTACAGCAGTTAACGTATCATCGTCCAAAAGAGTGACACCACTAAAGTAGAGTAATCCTCTCTATCAGAGCATGGTCTGAAAGTTCTTGGCTGGGGGCCCACCTCATTTCAGTTTGGGAATCACAAGCCCGTATTAAGAGATGCTCCACATAAAACAGCTAAAGATATAACGGTGATGTAGTGTATATCCTAAAATTAAGAATAAGGCAAAAGGTTGTGTAGATGTGGTTAACATGGCTTTCAAATGTCGTGTTCAAGATGAAGAGGCAGATCGTCAGACATAACTTTCTAAATGCAAAGTGAGCGGAAAATGGCACAAGGAGGTTGTTAGTTTCCATTTTCTCCGTTTCTAAGCATCAGCAAATAGACTAGAGGAAACTCTTTGTATTCCTCCGTGATCTACTAAAGTACATGATGTGAAACGTTGCACTGCAGAGATTCAGAAGGTTGTTTTGCGAGTGAATGTTTGCAACGGTTTCTAATCTAAACGCCTGCACAGTGCAACACAGTATTAATCTGAGGAAGATGACCTCAAATTCCCCCTGTGGAAATCGCACCACTTCCAGCTCAATATCAGAATGTAAAACCTCAACAAATGGCACAATTATTCAGTAAAAGAATGGCGTGGTGTGGTTTTATGACTAACCACAGCAGTTAAGTAATGTCGTCCAGACTCCTGTTGCCAGAGGGAAGAGGGCTGACACACATCTATCCAATTGATGAGGCTACTCAGCAGTCCCCAAATGGAGCAGCAGTCCATTCTTATACACAAATGCAGTTTTTTTTATGATCTAGTGATTGCCAGCACACAAAGTGGAGAAGCCCTTCATGCCACCATTTACCTGACGCTCAACATTTTAATCAAAATATCAAAAGAGACGAAATGCCCTGCATGAATGGAGTTCGAATAGAGGAGGAAAAAAAGGAAGGCCAGACACTGCATACAGAGGCCCTCCTCTGTCAAACTCCTGTGGCGTGATCCGATCAAAGAGAGGAAGTAAATACAATGAAAAAAGTGAGACCAATGTTTGATCAGGGCAGACAAGTTTAACACCTTGACAACCGCACAAGAGAAAGTGGAAGAAGACGAGTGTGATACGCCCCGATGAAACGCTCTATTCTCTATGGTTCCTAATGGTTGTAAAGGCATTGCGGTGTGGAAATAGGGCATCAAAAGCGTGACTTCGGCAGTGCCGCATCAATTTGAGGAGAAGCGAGCAGGCGACCTAGAGACACTCATGCCAAGGATAAAAACCAGTTGCTTGAATGAGCATGTGATAGGATTCTTTTCTGTAGGTCAGTGCCTTCGGGAAGACGTGGTGTCTTTTCCTCACGTAGCCCACTAAAGTCACTTCTCACTGGGTCAGAATGTTGCAGCTCGATGAAAGGACGCGGAAGGAACCATGGATTGAATTAATGTATACGGCAGATACGGTCACTGGGCACTTCAGTAGGTACACCTTCACACTGTGGCAGTAATTTTATAGCACGTTGCCCCCCCCCCCCCCACACACACCCCAGCGATGCCATTCTGTGCGGCTGCACATATTGCACATGCCAGAAGCAGCCACTGCCTGCACAATTTAAGGAGCTCTAATATAAGAGCTGCATCAACAAATCTAATGATGATAATTCTCAATTTTGAGTGACCTACCAACTGGCGGGTTTCAAACGTGTAGCATTGTGGTTGTTCGCAGTGCTCTGCCAACTGATAACTTTTTGTAATATTTTGCCCTTACCATGGAGCTAATTGGGTCACCAAATATTACAAACACATCTCAACCACAAACACAAAAACAACAATGATTTAGTTGTATTTTTCATTTAGTCTGCAGTTTTTTTCTTATCCTCTCTTTTTACTGTGTTTTATTCCTCTTTCTTTTGTAAGGTGTTTTGACAAAAAAATGGATCATTCATATTTTTATAAGGCATTATTTTTATACAAATTTACAATTTCTTATTTAGATGCAACTCTTTCATTGAATGCCATTAATGTACAAGTGTACCTGTAATAACATTTCTACACCGTATAAGTACTCGTGTCCCCGATTTAATGGATATTTAAAAAAAAGGACTTCTCAAACAGAGGTTGAGTGTGCTGTTTACAAACTGTTGCCAAAAAGCTGGTTGTGCACCCTCTCTTCTTAACAGCTGCCCGCCTTATTTCTAAGTCAATTAAGGCTGCAAAGCTCGGATGTTAAAATGATTTATCAGCTTTAGGGAGCAGCACTAAGAAATATTACAAAAACCGTTAAGATTAAAAGATGTTTTTTCTTTCTTTTCCCCGTGCCCAGATCTGCTCTGCAGTGTCCTCCCTCTGGGGTCGTGCTGGACTCGTGCAGGGCTTGAGAACATGTCTTTGTCTACCTCGCTATATGGACGAACAAAAGACACGACCATGTTTGTCTGCAGAGGGGAGGGGGCTGCATAATGGAGATGAGGGAGGGGGGTGACAGTCTGATTGTGAGGATGAGTGTGTAATAGTTGGGCATGCTTGTCCTAAATATTCCATATGATGAATAACCAACCGTCAGTGCCTTTCATACAAAATATGAGCCATTAAACAATTTTTTTTTTAACCATCTCTGCCTTTGAGCTGATTGTGTTTATATGTTCGTGTTTTGTTTATTACCCCAAGAGGCTATATCTGAAAGGGATTTTTGTGCTGACTGTATTTCGCTGTGTATGGCAAGTCCTGAGTAGGAGGAGCCAAATGACACACGATTGTTGACAGTACAAGTTAATTAGTGAAACAACCTTTCCTGCATAAGAGTAACAGGCCTAATTGTCCTGGCTCATTACAGCATGTTAACAGGATTGTTCCTCAACCCTGTGATAGGTTTGTGATCCCTCTAAACACTACTACTGACATTGTTTAGTGTTTTTTTTAGGTGTTACAAATTACATCGATATGTCTGTGGAAAAAGAAAGTTTTTAGGCCTTAATGAATTTCAATGAAGTTACATTGATTTGAAGGAGATGGAAAATTTACGTTTTAAATTCTTGTATACAAATAGTTTAGTTTCTACAGTGCCTACCTACTCCTCAAGTGTAAAATTGCAATATGTGTGCTGTGCTGTGCGAGGTGTCCGCTGCATGCGCCACATTCATGAATCCACTACAACAATTGATTACAGGTATTGTAATTTAGAAACCTGCTGAGGGAAAATACAATCCATGCTGTCTTTGTAGGGGCTTGCGTGCGCTTCAAAGTTTGCACTTGCTTTTTGACTCGGGGTTTAACAAGCAGCTGACCTGCTAGTAAAGATCTTAACCATTGGGCAGCCGTGGCCCAATGGTTAAGATCATCGCCTGCCACCGTGGGGGACCTAGGTTCAAAACCCCGACTGGACCATCCGCCAACATCCCCCGGACTCACGGCTGTGGTGTCCTTGAGCAAGACACTGATACCCCGAAATGCTCCCCGGGCGCTTCAGCTGCCCCCTGCTCCAGTGTGTTCCACTAACATGTGTATGTGTTCACTGTGATGGGTTAAATGCAGAGAACAAATTTCGTGTGCATGCATGCATGTTCATGACAATAAAAGATGATTCTTCTTCTTCTTCTTCTTCTAGTTGTCATAGTAACAAAATCCATACTTAGAACTAACCCAGCAGTAGACGGGGCAGCGCAAACAATATCTCACCTGCATGAAACAAGACCTGCCTATCAATGGGAGGTGCAAAGTACGCTACAATTCTTGATCCTTACAGTATTTTGACAACAGTGCGTCATTGACATTTTATGACACTGAGTGATTGTTTTAAATTGAAGAAAAAATGCATAATATGTAGAACAATAAAAGTATGTCAATTTTGTGCATGCCTGTTTGTAGCATGTATAACTTCACTCAATAGTTCATAATAAATAAATAAATAAAGTTATGGTGCACTAGAATTTCTGATTGCACAAGTGCACTAGATCATAAAAAATAAGTAAATATGATTTGAGTTTAAGTGAATTACAAGCACACTTGTGGCTGTATTATTCTACATTGTGTTCAGATAAATCATAAACAATGGGATTGGTACAGGAAATTAGTGCAGGCCTACTTTTCTCCATACAGACAATCCATACTGGAAGCAGAATATGGACAGCTGTACCAATACAGTCGATTTCAATCCCCCACTCACCACACCCAATCAGCCCAAATGACTGAAAACACAATTTCAGAATGAAAACACGAATAACATCCAGAGGGCTTCCTAAAATATGATCTTTACTACCACAAATGTTAAGCTTATTGATTCTAAAGGCTCGAAGATTAGAGCGGAAAATATTTCCCGTAATCTTCCAAATCCATTTTGACAATCCATAAACTACACTCGCCTCTTTGTGTCCAACATGTGCAGCATACGCACAAAACTCAGTCAGATGATGCAACACCTACTGGGACACACCGTACATCCATCTACTTTCCTCCGCTTATCCGAAGTCGGGTCGCAGGGGCAGCAGCTTTAGCAGGGAAGCCCAGACTTCCCTCTCCCCAGCCACTTCCTCAAGCTCTTCCCAGGGGATCCCGAGGATCCTGTCCTGGGTCGTCCCCGGGGTCTCCTCCCATTGGAACATGCCCGGAACACCTCGCCTGGGAGGCGTCCGGGAGGCATTCTAATCAGATGCCCCAGCCACCTGATCTGGCTCCTCTCAATGCGGAGGCGCATCAGCTCTACTCTGAGATCCTCCCGGATGACCGAGCTTCTCACCCTATCACTAAGGGAGAGCCCGGACACCCTGCGGAGGAAATAAGGTCGCTTATATCCAGGATCCTGTTCTTTCGGTCACGACCCACACCTTGAGACCATAGGTGAGGGTAGGAACGTAAATCGAGAGCTTCGCTTTTCGGCTTAGCTCCTTCTTTATCACAACAGACCGATACAAAGTCCACATCACTGCAGACGCTTCACCGATCCGCCTGTCGATCTCCCGTTCCATTCTTGCCTTACTCGTGAACAAGACCCCAAGATATTTGAACTCCTCCACTTGGGGAAGGATCTCATCCCCGACCTGGAGAGGGCACTCCACCCTTTTCCAACTGAAAACCATGGTCTCAGATTTGGAGGTGCTGATTCTCATCCCAGCCGCTTCACACTCCGCTGCGAACCTCTCCAGTGAGAGTTGGAGATCACGGCTTGATGAAGGCCACAGAACCACATCATCTGTGAAAAGCAGAGATGCAATACTGAGGCCACCAAACAGGCCCCCGTCTACGCCTCGGCTGCGCCTAGAAATTCTGTCGATAAAAGTTATGAACAGAATTGGTGACAAAGGGCAGTGTTTTTTTTCTCATCCACTCCTGGGGCCTTGCCACAGAGGAGCTTTTTAACCACCTCGGTGACCTCAAACCCAGAGATAGGAGAGCCCGCCTCGAAGACCCCAGACTCTCCTTCCTCATGGGAAGGCGTGTCGGTGGAATTGAGGAGGTATTCTAAGTATTCTCCCCGTCCCGAGTCGAGCTCAGCAGTGCCCCATCCTCACTATACAGTGTTGATGGTGCACTGCTTCCCCCTCCTGAGACGCCGGATGGTGGACCAGAATTTCCTCAAACCTGTTCACAAATCGTTCTCCATGGCCTCACTGAACTCCTTCCACATCCGAGTTTTAGCCTCAGCAACCACCAAAGCTGCATTCTGCTTGGCCAGCCGGTACCCATCAGCTGCCTCAGGAGTCCCACAGGCCAAAAAGGCCCGATAGAACCCCTTCTTCAGCTTGACGACATCCCTCACCGCTGGTGTCCACCAATGGGTCCGGGGATTGCCGCCACCACAGGCACAGACTACCTTACGGCCACAGCTCCGGTCGGCCGCCTCAGCAATGGAGGCGCGGAACATGGTCCACTCGGACTCGATGTCCCCAGCCTCCCCCAAGACGTGGGTGAAGTTCTGCTGGAGGTGGGAGTTGAAACTCCTTCTGACAGGGGATTCTGCCAGACATTCAAAGCAGACCCTCACAATACGTTTGGGCCTGCCAGGTCGGACTGGCATCTTCCCCCACCATCGGTGCCAACTCACCACCAGGTGGTGATCAGTTGACAGCTCCGCCCCTCTCTTAACCCGAGTGACCAAGACACTAGGACACACATAACTTGTAAATAACAAGTACTGCAAATAGTGTATGACCACCGCTTCTAATATTACCACTTCTTGACACCCTGTGGAAATGAAAAAGGAGTTGAAATAAACGAGACACATGTGCCTGGTTAAACCCTGCTCAAAACAAGACCGTGATTGGAAGTGAAGTGACAAAAGTGGTTTGAAAATATAAACACCAGCATGTGTGAAAAGTGTGTAGGCACACAACCAGCACGACTAACACGTGCACAGACGCTCTGCCTGTGAACACAATTTCCCAGGGGCAGATGCTTTAACCCTCAAGCTTTGCATCATAAAATAGCTACAGGCCTGGCCGCCTGAGACCAACAGATTTAATGTAGATACATGATCATTTGCTACTTCATCTTGTATCATATTGAAGGAGACCATGGATAGATCCCTGTATAGAGGTCTAACAAGGACAAGGTTCATAAAGATGTACTGTAAGTGAAAACTCTATCAACGCTTTAGCGAAATAATGAGCTCATGGTAAGTAGTGGGTAGCTTTGACAATAATATTTGCTTTCAAATCTGCTTTTGCAACGACCTAAAAGCGTTTAGGCTTTTGATCAGCGCCAAACTTACTGTAATAGGAGCAGTGCTGAAGCGAATCTTCCTCGTTGCGGGGATGTCCTCTTTATTTTCTTCTGGCAGACCAGAAATCTCGGTCATATCAGAGCCGGGGTCGTAGACAATATCTTCATCGTCTCCATACAGCTCATCCTCGGGGTCAGTACAACTTTCACCCCAACCTTGGTAACACGCATCCCCATCTGCGTTAAAAATTACCCGCTCATTCCCGGTGTATTCCTCGTCAGGTTCGTCCACCTGGTCTTTGGGAGATTCAGGAGACGTGTCTTCTCTGATAAGGTCCTCTTGGCTTTCCCCAGCCAGAGCAGTTTGTGTGGTTGTTGGCTCAAGGGTTGCCTCCTCAAAAGTCTTCTTGGTAATCACGTCGTCATTTGTAGTTTTTGACCCATCATTATCCTCCTCAATATATTGTATTTTTGCTGAGTGTTTGTCATCCTCATCACAGGAGCCATTGAACTGACTTCCATTTGTGGTGGCATCAGATAGTTGCCTCTTATCAGCTTTATCTTGGGCTTCATTGTCTCGGAGGATTAGCTTGCGCTCTGCAGTCTCGGCCCCAGCACTCGGATTCAGCAGGTCCTCAGCGGACAGAGATGACGGGAACTTCCCCGCTATCCTGTTGCGGTAAGTTCCACCAATTGGAGATTGTCGCGCATCATCCTCGCTGAGATCCCCTCCTTGGCGATGGAATCCATCTGGTGAGTATAAGGCCCGTCTGCTGACTCCTCTGAAGGGCATACCCTGGTTGTGTTGGTCGGCATTTTCAAAAACAGCACTCAGTTGGCTAACAGTTGGCGACGACGCCTCCGTTCTGGAGCACAGTGAGTCCAGCGAGTCCGTACTGCCTCTGTTGGACCTTGCGCCCCGCCAGTCGTCGAGATGCTCGTGGGAACCCCTTTTATCACGTCCATAGGGGTAGACTGGTGATTGGGACTGGTCACGTGAATGCTGTTCAAACAACTTCCTGGTTTCCGAGAACTTTGCTCTGGCACCTCCTACCCTTTCAGCCGATGAGGAATGCTGGAGTTTTATCACCGATCCATCAGCCTTGTTAATGAAGTTGGTTGGCTTGACCAGCTTTTGGGGTGAGGTATCATCTTGATCCCTTGACTTGACACTTGCACTTTCTGAGCCCATCTGCATGAACATGTCTTTAATGCGGCTGACGTGTGTGCCATACTGGCGGCCCCTTGGTTGTTTCCCCCGTTCGAGGTCCTTGGGCTTGGAGATTCCGTCTGTTTGAGGCTGGTCGAAAGCCTTCTTGAGGGCCTGAAACTCAGCTCGGTAGGCATTACGGTGCGGGGAGGCACTCCGGAGGCTGGTCCTCTCCCCCGTGGCCTCCGTCTTCAGCATTATGATGTCTTTGGATTCAGCGAGGCTGTCAGCATCGCCGTGGCCTCATTAGAACTCAGTCCTGAGTTAGCTTTGACCTACTGCAGTGCTGCCAAATCTGGTCCAATCGATGCCGTTTTAGAATCCTTTCAGGCCTGCTCCCACCTGCAGAGACAGAGATATTCCGTAAGGCTACATCATTTACGGAAGACATTCCAGTCATATCATCATGGCAAACTGGACAAAACAAACAAATGAAATTACAGTGCCGTGACGAGAACCTTGTGTAAACCAGGGGTGGGGAATATAATGTATAATATGGGCCATTACTGGACCTGAGATTATTGATCCAGTCTGCCATGCAATTTAAAAAAATATAGAACCTTAGAGGAACTTAACAGCCCCAAAGCATTAACCCACAAATCATCAAAATGTGTAACAACACAGGTGTTTGATTGTTAAGTCGTCATTTTTCATACATGAGGACATGATAAACTTAAATGGTCCCTGATAAAGTGTTACAGGAACCCTTTTCCTATCTAAATGTTTAAAAACTAAGTAAATATGTCATTAAAGATCTTACCATATTTGAAGTACTTTCGAAGGTCTATTTGAATGCTAAAACATTTGGATATTATTGTGTATTTGCAATTGCAGAATAATCTAATTATAGTATATCATCACTGGTTTAAGCTTGATGGCAAACATTTATACATAAGCAGTCATAGTAATGTACATTGAATACAAAACATGAAATGAACAGCAAGTTACACCTCCACATCTTGTGTGTACAGCATGGTAGGAAGGCAACAGTAGTTAAATATTCCATACCACCAACCATTAATGTTTAATCCTGCTTTGCAATGCATTCCAGGGGGAGGAGGCACACAGTACATACAATGCACACACTGAGGCGTGCAGCAGCATGGTCTGAAATCTAAATGTGCTGTTATAATAGTCATTGTTTACCACGCTGGACTCTGCTGCGTAGAATGTTGTGTGCAAAAAAATGCACCTTGTTTAAATTGAAATAACACTCCTCGGTAACTGGCCTGCATGTGTAGGGCATTGCAGGGAGCAAAGTGAAGTTGCTGTATTTGATAATAATTGTGGAGGAGTCAAACAGGCTGTGCGATGCACATCAGCCACACCGCATACAACATGTTACCTTTACGCGTCTATTTGAGTGGAAGGAGATAAACACAACACTGATCACAATAATAATAATTAAAAAAAAAAAAACAAGTTAAACGCGCAACAACAACGCCTCAGAGCAACAAAAACAAAAGAGTCCCACTTACATTCGTGGCTTCGGCTCCGTTTGACGCGTGATGCACAAGTGAAACCCACACATTTGGAGTACGCCAAAGCAAAAACACTGACGCTCTTGCTGCAGATTCTTTCCAAAAGAGCATTTCGATCCCACGCTAGTTCGGAGAGTCCCGGACGGAATGGCCACTACGGAGCAGAGTGTGAGGATGCACACTGACTGGAGCGGCTACAGCGCCATTGCAGGCGGCGGGTGATGCTGCTGCCGCTTACACCACCGGGGTACCGGCGCAGCTTGAACGCGCATCTTGCCGGAGCCTCTCGGCGGCAGCGTCCCAAATCCTTCGCCAATATAGCAAAGCACGTCTATCTACCAACGAAAGCCGATGAAAGCACCCGGTGAGAACCTGGCGAGCTGGAATGGTTCGGTCCGATAAGCTGCTGCGTGGTGGTGGGCTGCAGTCTGGCACAAATAGCAGCACGCAGCCTCTTCAACTTCACACGCTGCCTGCTGCACAACATCATGAGTGGGTGGGGTAAACGGGGTCAAGGACCACCAGGACTAAGCGGGGAAAATTGTAGGTTTTCCCCAAAGTTCTCCACACCAGGGGCTTAGGGGGATGGTACAAAACAACAACAACAAAAAACTAAGGCACAAATCCATCGAGTTACAGCTTTTATTATTTATCAATTTTCTATAGCGCTTCTTCTCAGTAAGGTAGATGAGCTGAAGCCGATTGCAGCTGACTTTGGGCGAGGGGAGCGGGACAACTTGGACTGGTTGCCAGCCAATTACAGGGCACATATAGACGAACAACCATTCACACATATGGACAATTTACAGTTCCTAACATGCATGTTTTTGGAATGTGGGGGAAAAAGCCAAATTACCCGGAGAAAACCCAAGCAAGCACGGGGAGAACAGGCAAACTCCACACATGAAGTTCGAACCCAGAACCTTTAGAACTGTGAGGCAGTCGTGAATTGGCAAGTCAAGTGTTGTGCCCCTTTTTGTCCGCATTTACCATCTTTCAGGGTCCTTTTGGAAACATAAAATGGTGTTTTTAGTTTACACATCAGTGTCATTTTGCCACCTAAACCTTTAAACTAAAATGTCTCTCAAATTTGCGGGTGGCAGCTGACTTTGGGGGTAAGTTGGGGTACACTGGACTGGGGCACATAGCGACAAACAACCATCTGGACTCACTTTCACAACTATGGACAATTTAGAACCTAACGCATGTTTTGTTGCTGTAGGAAGAGCTTTGGAAGAAGAACATAGAAACTCCACACGGGAAGGCCCAAGCGATTCAAACCCGAGACCTCTCAACTTTCGACTGTCAGGCAGACACACGAAAGACTAGACCGTTAATGCTAGACATAATTGAACATTTTCCAAATCAAGGCCTCATTATGATGCATCTTAATGGGTGCTTTGACCTATATATAATGATCGTTGTAGTACATTCATATACAGCCTAAATGCTGGCGATGTGATGTTGCTTAAAATATAAATAAATATAAAAATAACCGTGAGGGTGTGAGAAGACAACGGCAACACACAGCCAATAGATGTGAATCAGCTTGGTGAGGAAGCATGACGTGTGCGCCGTATGCATGTTAGCTGGATCAAATTGTTCACGTCGTGTTAATAAACTACACGGGAGCATGGAGACTGAACGGCCCTGACTGGGAGCCACAGTACCAAAACATGACCATCTGTCTCCTGGGACATTGTCTGCAGGGAGTCTCAACAGACTGTTGTTGACCAGGTCTCAGACTGTTGCATTTAAGGGCTCTAACCACATGACGACAAAGTAAAACAAACTCATACTCTTTTATTCAGGTTTTTTTGTGTAGGAACCCCTATTGCCCCTGCATTTAGTAATCATAATTTATGGCTAGTTTTAAACAGAAGTAAGTGAATAATTGTGGGTAAACTTTCACGGGCCACACAAAACGATGGAGAGGGCCAGATCTGTTAAGTTTGACACATGTGCCTATAGAGGCTTTTAGCACTACGGGAGATGACATATCACAGCAAATTGGATGCTTTTAAGAGTCACTTTATGATCTTCCAGTGATGCCATGACATCATAATCATTGTTTTGATGTGCTTTCCTCTTACACAATAAATCTATTTGTTTCCATAGCATTGCTTTAACTTTGTTTTAGGTGAAATGAGTAGATGAATAGCTTTTACATACCTTTAAAACGGGGAACTAGACAGTGTTTTAGTGAAATACTGTATGACTCTTCCCCCCGACATTTGTTAAAATGCGGCGTGCAGAATGTTCCACATTTCCACACCGCAGTTTGGTCATTTTTCCCTTTTACGAGACAACCATCTTTTTCCACGCAGATGTTGAGCCAGTGAGAAGCGTTGCTGTGTGCTCCAGCCAAGGAAACAAGGAAGAAGGAGGCGGAGGAGGAGGAAGGAATGCTGTGCAGGATGCTTTAGTATCATGGCTGTCAAACCCAGTGGCGATTCGGACACAAACATCTAGCTTCATGTGAGACTTACAAGCAGGACGATGAGCACCATGTCCGCTGCAGTCGTCGCGGTGTGGCTCGCCACGGGTATGTCACGATGGAGCCGACAAATGTTGCACGTTCGATGCGTGTCCATTGCAGTTAGCTAGCCAGCTAGCTGCTTAGTCTTTAGCCTTGCGTGTAGCCGCAGTGGGGGAGCTCATGTGGGGGGGGGGGGGGGAATGCCTAACATCTAAAATAACGCTCTTCGGGTGGAGTGCCTTCAACTCTAATCGTCCAATAATGTGTTATAACGTGTCTTCAACATTATACGCGTGGCTGTTTCGCGTCACCTTATTCATCTTAAATTGCCGTTCAAATAAGTGTTCATCATGTACGCTGACGTGCTTCGTTTTCATTGTAGCCCAACACTTTCATGCTAATTAATGCCACGCTACTGCTAGTGTTAATTTTTCTCTACAAAATATCAATATAGTACCCTAAAAAAAAAAAAAAAAATTTAAAAATCCGAGCTAAACATCCTCTCAGCAGACTTGTCATTTTAGTATTTATTTTTCTTTACAAAATATCATTATAGTACCTTGAGTTTAAAAAACATTCTGAACTAACGCAGCAGGCTTGTCCGTATTCATAAAGCCACATCCCAACCATTACAGAGCTAAGGCACACGTTTTACATGATAAAACTCTCGCCACAGCACCACACAAACATCATATAGAGTAAAGTCAATGAATCTCTGCTATTCATTGGGAGTGAGCCCTGCCACAACTAACACTCCTACGAAACGCTTTTTAGTTGCCTATAGATGCCATTCGGTTGCAACAATGGAATGCTTTTGTTATAATGAAGCTCCTCAGCAGCTCAATGAACCTCAACATAGTTACTTGCAGGGGCGTGCACAGGGAAGGCGGACGGGGCAGTGGTCACCTGAGTGGGGGCATCCAAGCAATCCAACCCTCCCTTAACCCCGTTGATGAATGGTTTTCAAGGGAAAAAGATTTCATCAGCCGACCATCAACGATTGGTTTTAGAGGGGCATCATCAAAGCCCCGTGCAGCAATACGTTAAAACGCCACTGGTTGCTTGGTTCCAAGATGACACCAGTTGGTGCCTTCAGTGCAAAAACAGAGAATTTGGGAGTTTTTCTGAGACTAAAAGGATAGGTTAACAACAACAAAAAAGTCTGAAAGAGGAACTGCAAATATGCAAGGATTCACTGTATACTAAAATAATAATGAGGTGTGGCGGTTTTGTGGTAGTGGAAGAGCATGCAATTGTTCTTTGTTCTGCCTGTCATTATACATCGCTGTCATAGATAGATGAGCAATGATACATTGTTTGTAGTAAATACATAATATTTTGACTAATTAAGTGAAATTTGACACCTGATGATCCCTCACGACACAAATGAGAATATTTGGTATACAGTAACCTTATTTTGTCGCATCAACAGCAAGTGTTTAGTTAAACTTCCAAAATGGAGGCAAAGTAAGCCTTTAAGGTAACCTTAACCACTCTCAAAAGGTTGTTGGTGCCATCAGTCGTAAACCAGACAATTGTCTAAAGTTTGGCAGATATTATTATTTCTCAAAATGTTGGCCATGACATTGACTGCTAGTTCAAATGTGACCCTACTATTGACACAAACCAAATGACTTAATGTATTAATAATAATGGTGTGTGTGATTCAAAAATGGCCACTGAACGACACTCTTGATCCTCTAGTATACATTGCGTATGCCAGCAACGCCAGACACATGGCTTTGCATGAGGGAAATGTCCGAAAGGAGAGAACCACGGGCTGGAAGCAGAGAACAGCCTTGTACAGAGATGGTGAGTGGGTGTGTGCAGTGGTGCACTCCATGTGTTGACCCGCTGTCCCCCCTCTCCTCCTCCTCGCTGTCATAACACAGTGTCATGCTCAACTGGTTCCCCCATTAATACTGCCATGAATGTTGTCACTTGTTTGCCATCCTAACTCGTTGGTGTTCTTGCTCTAACAGTGGTTTGCTCAGTTAAACCTGCCCTTGCAGAAAGTAAGTTTTACTGCTAAAGTCACACAGAAAACCGTTTCTACTATTATGACTCGACACTATTGAGGAATATTCACAACATTGATTCAGCTTACCTTTTCCAGGCAAAGTCAAAGCTCTCGAAGGTTCAACTGTAACTGTTGTCCACTCTATCGCTGTCTGCTATCTGAGACGCCAGCGACTTTCACTTCCAGGTTGTGTGCTCACGGCCAATCAGCACAGGCACAATGCCAAAGAGTTCGTCTGAACAGTAGCCATCGTTGTTTTCCTATGCTCCCCAGCTGAACACCAAAGAAGCACATTCATTCCTCCTGACTAGAGCGCCATGCACACATGAATCTGAAGGCTATCCCTCCCTTTTCTGTATGTCAGCGAGCCGGAGGTCCATCTGCTACTTTGGGTTACCACTCGGAATTTTTGACCGAGGCTTCACACCTGAGACTTGCGCTTTGACAAGGTCAGGCAAGGCCAGGCAAGCGAAAAACCGAGTTAGCCATTTCCAAAATCCCCCCAAGGCTTGTTAGTTATTTATGGACATCGGTTTTAATAATGGTGACTAGTGGAAGAGCGATTTGCTGCTCATTCCAAACCTTTTGTCTTTCAATGCATTAGCGTTGCTCTTAAAGCAGACGGCTCTGTCTGTATTGGACAGTTATGCATTAACCGGTCCGGGAATGGGTGATGTATTACATACAGTAGGAATTGTGCAGGTCATCATCTCCAAAGAGGTTGGCCAAGAGTCAGGGTGCCACAACTAAGCAGCTTTGATGCTATTAGCAGAACCTCGAGGTAAAGCAGTCATTGATAGTCGCCCATACCATCTGAATGGGCGAGACTAAGCCAATGAGATTGTGGGACACAGTACCTTCATTAATTAACGTATGTGTTGTTAACCTGAACAAGTAATAGCCAGCCCTTAAATATGCCTTCTATTTTTTCCTGAAGGAAAGTAAATCAGCTAGCTGTAATAAACTGCTAAACAATTCAGCATTAAACATGAAACAATTAATGATTGGAAGGTCAAAATAACAATAGGATATCTGCTGACAAGGAGAAAGCGTACTTGTAGTTTTTAGCTTTTAGACTGGATTTATTTTATGTTGACAATATATGGTATTTTAATCAACCATCATTATATTTGTGTAAAACTATTCCTACCATTTGTGCTCACTTGTACATCTTGTATGGATGTGCCACTAAATGGTTGAATTTGGGCTGCTTGTGGAATAGCCAGCCCTTGACCATGAGTGCACCATGGAGGCCTTTCCTCCTTTTGTGTGGTAAAGAAATGCTGAGGCCCAAAAGGGAGGATAATAGGACAAAATGTGTCTGTGCTTTGTCGAGGTCACAAACCACTGTGCGGGTTTTTAATTCTTGGTCTCGACTGTAATGTCGGGGTGGCATTGTTGCAGCCGTAAGAGGATTTGTCTCGCTCAGTTCTCTCAAGCCGTCCTTGGAGAGATACAATCACCAGCCGCAACATTAGGTACACCTGCATACTCATATAATAATGGTAACAAAAGCAAGGTAAGTTGTGAGGGAGATATTAATTGAACAATATTACTGTGGTTGTAGTTTTCAGTGATGTGCTGTTCATGGTATGTTGCTATTATCTTGTAAACAATTTATATTGAAAGTGTCAACCAAAACTGAGCATTCATATTTTTGAGTAAACAGTTTTGCATTGCATCTCGTAAAGAGTGTGCAGGTGTACCAAATAGAGCGGCTGAAGTTCATTGATATTTATACATTTAAATGTATGTTTGAAAAGCCCAACCTAAATCCAACAATGCAATATTGTAATATTCATAAAAAGTTGAAATTGATTGTTTAAGATTCATTCATTATTTTTCTATACGTACTACTAATCCTCACTGTGTATCAACTGGTCCCTACCCCAGCTGAAAGTGGGCGAGAGGCGGGGGTACACCCTGGACTGGTCGCCATCGAATCACACGGCAAATATAGACAAACAACCATTCACATCCACACCTAAAAAAATTTGAGTCTTCATTTAACCTATAAAGCATGTTTTTGTAATGTGGGAGGGAAGCGGAGTACCTTGAGAAAACCCAGGCAAGCACATGGAGAACATGCAAAAGCCCGGATTTGAACCCCCAAACTCAGACCACCCTCATTCCTTTGTTTAAAATTCAAAATGTAAAAATCTAGCATAAGAAATGACACATTTGTGGCCTTGCATGTCCAGTTCAGATTATTTGGCGAACATCAAGAGCAAAAATGCTTTTTCTCACAAATCTGGCATCATTTTTATAAGTAACACCATGTCAAGCGTGGACAAAAAGGCCATAGATTGTCGCCAGCTGTGACTGAGCCCTCGGGGACTTGAGACATATGGCCAGGTCAGCTTCTGTGTCAGATGT